>NW_015505866.1:595305-613057 GCF_001515645.1 Sinocyclocheilus grahami
TATATATATATATATATATATATATATATACACACTTGCCCTTTAGAATTTTGTTGCGAAAAGAGTGGAAGGCAACAAATAAAGGATTTGAACACCGGACTGTGTTCTTCACTCAAAACAGACGAATGTAACTTGGACTGACTCCTAAATGTTGCACACACCGCTGTTGTGCTTTGTTGTTTTGTAACCATTAGTGAAAATGACAACCATTCATTACAAGCCATTTGAGAATATTCTCAACAAATGCCACTCTTTATCTGCTGTCTCCATGCTGCACACGGGGGGAATTTTCAAAAAGCCAACCTTCGCCTTTCAGAAATTCTATTAAGTTCTTATCTCTTTGCGGCAGGCTCTTTTTTTGCTGTCCCATTGTTATGCATTGGAGCTGAAATCAATCACGAAGTGTCCACGCTGCATCAATATGATTTGAGTTGTCTCACTAACCGAGACACAATCCAATAAACAAAAGACATAAGAGAAACCATACACACCTAAAAAAGAAGTTTCACTCCCCTGCCATTAGTACTCAGGATGAGATTCACAGGAGCGAGAATGATGGTTTCTTCGTTATCTCAATGGAAATGTTGAGAATGAAAGGTAAGCGTAAACAGAGGGAGCAGAAGTACAGAATTTACGCTCGGCTGGGCTTCAGGACCCCAGACAGCGCTCTGGCCTAGTACCATGGACAGCGACTCGGAAGGAAATCACACCCGGCTGCTTCCTCTGCGAGCATTTTGTCAGCTGTGATGTGTTTCAACATACATGTTGAAAAGATAAACGAAATACTATGATCTGAGGTACGGTGAAATCACACGGAAAAGCTGATATACAGATCAGTGTTGAAGAACTTTCAGTAGGCTCGGCTCGATATTTTAAAGGAATTCTGTAAGCGGTTTCGGGAGGAATATGGCGAGGTTCCTCTCGCGCAACCAAAAATCTCTTGGCGGCACGAGCAGCCAAAAGTTAATTAGACTTATCTTAATTTATTTTCTAAACAAATATTTTTAATATACTAACATACACATTTAAATAATAATAATAATAGGTATAGGTTCGATAAAAAAGGTCCGTTAGGGATCCTGACTGAAAGCGATCAAACGGCGTACTGTTGCTATGGTTACCACAGGCCAACCCAACTTGTTTTCGTGAGGGCCTGTTTAGTGTACTCTGACTAATCTAACTTTTAAACGGTAAAATCATATATCAAAGATGTATGGGTACACTAAAATATCTGCATCAGTGTGCAGCATTTTTCTTTGCCTTCATTTAACTTGACACAATCATTTCTGTCACTTGATTTTCAGTTTTAAGAGCTTAATTATTTTTCTTTAATAGTTCAATTTAAAAAGTAGTGGGTATATCGTTGCAGTTTGTAACATTTGACAGAACTTTTTTATCTACAAATTTCAAACTTACCTTTTTAGATTTAAACCAGTTTGATTTGTTTGCATTATTGTAACATCAGAGTGTTTATAACAAAATAACTTCGTGTAGCTTTCAATAGATGTTAGCCAGCTGAAAAAAAGGGCAACTGAAATTGTTCAGTAGCCTATCCTCAACAGTCAGGACTGTCCAAGCGCCTTGCTACTCCACTGAAAACAATAGGCTACACATCTATTTACCGCTGCGTCTCTCAGGAGCACGTTTAGAATTTAGTGGCTGTATAAATATCGCTGAGAGAGCGGGCCGCAGGGGCCCCAAACTCCGCGAATGGCCTTGACAGCTGGAACAAGCTGACAGACAACAACAGAAAGAGAGTTTGAATGCGCCTCTGGGCCGGCATTGTGTCCGCCACGGTCCCCCGGGAAACAGACCGCCCTTTGTCTCAACACTTCAACAGCTCTGAAGTTTAGGAAAGGTCTAGACGAGACCCGAAAGTTCCCGAAAGTTATGACTTGTATTGATGTGCTATATACAGACCTCAACACAACAGTCTTTGAACACACGCCTAAAGCGACAGAAAGGGGCATTGCTAAACTATAAAGCCTCACAGTACCGAGAATAAGCGAGACGAAATCTGACAGGCATTCCGTTAAACATTATACACTATTCTCAAGTCAGTTTAAAACAATGCGAATATTACATAAATAATTGAAGGACTATATTCTGCTAACGGTTACTATAAGGCTAATACAAAATAAAACAAATGCGTATACACTAAATCTCATATATGAGCAGTAACAGCAAGTTAGACAACTTTTTAGACACCTGTTAATTAAACCATGTTCGGAATCGTCAAACTAGGAGACAGCGAAGTTCGACTGACCTAAAAAAGTCCCACACAGCTTCATGGCTGCGGCTCCGAGTTTCCCATAAGCGTCCGGCAAGTCCTGAGAAAGTAAACTTGAGTGGAGAAGTTGAGGACAAGATTACTACAACTTCTCATTGAAATGCGCAAATGACGTCAGAATCCTGCCCAGCCAATCGGAGACCTGTACGTGCGCAATCCTAGCCTACCTCCGCAAAACTCTCAGCCAATCAAATCAATTGTCTTCAGCTCTCAACAACAAAGCCTGCAGAATGCCAACCGAAGGGACCACCGGCAGCTGTGCGCTTTCAGCTTAGGAAGTTTCCCAACAATGCTGAGGGAGACACTCACACAGACGCAAACTATAGCACACTTCAGAATAGTTATTATTTACGTTTGTCTGTTCATATTCTAAACGACATTTTATTCGAATGTTTACGTCTACATTTAGGCTATTAAAGTGATCACTTATTTAAATAAGCGAAATAAGTAAACGTAAAAACGTGAAAAGTTCCTTATAATTATATACGCTATTTAGGAAAGGAAAATGTGCGTCATAAACACACATGCATAGACTCACTCACACTCCAACACACACATACCAAATGTCTCCCTCACAACATTAATAGTTTTTAAGCTTTCTCCCTTAATCCTCTGTAGATGATATTTAATCTGGCATTTAACAATATAGACATTTTTAACAACTACTCAACGACCACATCTGGTTATGTTTTGTAAAAGAACAGTATTATTCAAGAAACGGCACATAAGAAATAAACCATGAATTCAAAAATGCAAAACAAACAGTAAGGCGCATGTTTAATCGAGTGAACAAGCATTTGGATGTGGCTTTAGGCTTTTCTGATTGATTTCTATTAAAACCCCCCTTTTTTGTTATATGAAAGTCACGTTAAAACGTAAAAGTTTTTTTTTATGTGTATTTTTTCTTTTTACTAGTAAACCATTTGACATGTGGTGGAAATGACTGACTTTCAGGGGAAAAAAGAAGAAGAAGAAGAAAAAGAAGACGATTCTCCTGCATGTATACCCACTGGTAGAAAACTGTGAACAGACAAATGAAATACAAAGTGTAATTTAAGTTCACATGCCCAAAAGTGCCTACAGAAACACCCACATGCATGAGCCTAAATGGTTGTAAGTAAGCCGTTTAGAAAAAGCAGTTACTGTGTGGCCCTGTTCTCTTCGAATTTCTCTGTGAGACTGAATTTCATCTTTATGGGGCATTAAGAGCAAGTAAACCTATGTGTTAGTTCACAGTCATGTTTTAAGCCGCAACAAAACCGTGGGAAACAGAAAGCAGCCCGAGAGCGAGGATTATTTTTCAACGGAATTACGACTCCTCCTCTGGGGCAAAATTTCTCCATTCCCAATTCGCTCACTTGTTCCTTGCAATCCGTTACATCATTAACACATACCTCTCCTTCAACCACTTTCAAATGTGAAGCACCCGCTCACCCAGAACAAACAAAGTCCAAGAAATAACATTTGTATTGAGTGAGAGGGAAATGAGCAGCGTAAGTGAAGGGTGTGGAAGTCCCCCAGTGGGATTGGCAGGGTCTGGGCTCTCTTTTAGCAGATGGCTCCTCTGATAATCATGTCCTCTCCAGGCCCATCTCTATGCCCCAACTCCGCGTTGCTATGGCGAGGGGCCGGCAGAGAACATGTAATGCATTTGCTGCTTATTAAATTTGCCTTCTGACAAAGAGAGGCTCTCACTTAAAAATTAGAGCAGGCCCGAGCAGAGAAGAGCAGGCCCGATTCTCTTTATCACAGACTACCAGACGCCCTGCTGTATTCTTCCACTACGGCATACACTCATTGACCTATTAACTTCATGGCTGCCCCCCCTCCCTCTTTGGCCTTCGGTGGAGTAAGGGTCTTCGCACCCCTTCGTCTGTGACCCCCCTCGACCTGTCGACATCATTGCTGCACATGAGAGAGAGTTGGAGAGGCTGCCGCTGAACCATGATGTGCCCTACAGCTGTCTGCGGCAGCACAAAAAGAACCAAGAAAGAAAAGAAAGAAGTGAACGTATGCACAAACAGCCTGGAAAGTGCACGAGTATGAGCGAGTGATGGGAAGTGAGACGTGAAAAGCAGGGTTGTACAGATGACTCAGAGTCGCTGAGGCTGAGAACGGGAAATAATGCTGATTAACTGCAGTCTGAGAAGCATGACGCTGAACGTGTGGATACACTGAGGGGAAGTGAGTGTATGGATCAGTTAAACTAGGGGAACCTGTCTGCTGCTTAACACATTTTAAACAAGCCCATATAAATTCACTACACTGAATTTGATGCCACTACAATTTTTATTTGGTTTTGATCATTCAGAGGGAAAGCAAAAACTTTTATATAACATTGGTTCAGATGTATGTATGCAAGTAAAACAAATAAAGAAAAAATTCCAATACATTTATTGTAATACATAATAAAATAAAAACAAATACAAATTTAAACAACAAATAAAATAATAAATAATAATAATTTAAATAATACAATTGAAAATAATATTAATTCATTCAATTATGTTCTCATTGTTGTTGCTGATTTTTAATAAAAGCAATAAAGCAGGAGAGGCCTGTCAGAGTGATTTTACCACAGTAAGAGCCTCTTACCTATGGTAAAATAACAGTAACACCAGTGTTATGTTAGTATCTTTAATATGCTAATATAGTTTTTGTTTTGTTTATTTTTATATTTTCTGCTTTAATTTTAGTTAAAGTTTTAGTAATTTTGTTGTGTTTTTGTCATTTTTATCATTTTTTAAATATGTCTATGTAGTTTTTATTAAGTTTTAGTTTATTTATTTAATTTTAGTAATTAGTAGTACTTCAACTTAAACTAAACAAAAATGAGGAACGTAGCTTTAGCAACTAGGTTTTTTGTATTTTATTTTACTTCAGCTAATGATTGTTTTATTTCAAGTAATGAAAATGTTTTTGCAGTTTTAATTTATTTAACAATAAGAACTCTGGGTAACATACAGATTGTCTTATACTCAGAACATAATACATTACATGCTATAGTCTATATTGCTATCATTGTCTTTTGTTTTGTTAGTTCAATTTTAGTTTCAATTCCAAGATCATCATTATTGTTGTTTATTTTTTTACCATTATTTATTCATCATTATTCAGTTTTCTCAAGATTCTTACAGGGCAAAAAAGAGCTTTGCAGACTCCTTCCCCCTTCGTATGCAAGTCCATATATGCTTGAAAAACAAGTTTGCTCTTTGTTTAAGTTCCACGTCTATCATTGTCTATTCATTTCCTCCAAAATGCTTACAGCGTAAAAATGACTTCTTTTTTTTAGCCCCTAGCTTTGCAGAATAACCCGTCCTTCATACACCCACTCACAAAACCCAGTGTGGTCTGGGTGCCAGTCTACATGATCGTCATCCTCAATCTCACAGTATTGGGGTTGGTACCCCAGCGCCAGTCAGAGAAGGTTCAGAGGTGCCAGAGGGCACAGAGCCACAGTCTGTCTGACTCCCTCCTCCCTTTTCTCCCCTCTCTCTCACTCTCAAGCTAGGACATGTCCTGCCCTATACCACCCCCAAAACCCCTCTTCCTCCTCTCTCCCTCCCTCGCTCGCCCCTCCTTTTCCCCCCTGTCCACAGCATGCCGAATGGCTGGGTGATGAGTAAACACAGACAGAGCTCCACAAGCACGGCCCAGCTTGCTGCCTCATTACAATCACAAAGAGCTGCCACACTTTTGGGTGGAGCCTGTGGCCGCGGGAGGCTCTGGAGCCTTTAAGTGAGTGGCATACTTAATAGGCTTTGTGTAGGAGAAGAAAAGAGAGTGAAAGGGGAGAGAAAGAGAGCAGGCCCAGCTGTCACGGCACACTAGATATCAGTCTGCCACAGAACCACTCTTCCACTTTTTACCCCTCCTTTTTTTTCTCTTTTGCTGAGGTAAGGTTTTAGATGTACAGGAAACTGAGTGTCTGAAGGGAAAAAAGAAAAGACGGGAACACATATGTGCTCCCTCACACACACACACACACACACTAAAGAGCTGTGTGGGCAGTATACAGATCAAATAGTATATTTCTAGCTGAATGTTCATTCTGTTACGTTAGATATCAGAGACTGAAAACATCTCCCAGAAGAACAACTTTCTCATTCAGTCATGACTATAAAGAATTAAAACAGCTTTAAAAACTCAAACATACAGTTTTGTTCTCAGATACATCAATCTTTGGATATAAGAAAGTTTCTGAAAGTGAGTAGCTGACATGAAAACCTTTTGGGAAGTTGGTATTTTTTTGATGTGATGTGCTATACTCCATCTAAAACTAATTTTCATATTGACTAGAATATGTGTATTTTAAAACTTTCGCTTCCAGGACCATTTTTTTTTTATGAAAAAAGTCACTGGAATGAACTAATTCTGTTTTAAATCAAAATTAAACCTAAATCAAAATGTGTTCTTGTCTTAGGACAACTTTGAAAACGTTTTTTTGATCCACTTCAAATGTTGACTACTGTATAACATCCAAGTGAAACATCTAGACTTCGCAGAACTGCTCAAGCTCAGTTAAATGTGATGGTGAGCATTTGTGGACTGCAGTCTTCAAGTCATTTCACAGATTTTTTCAGTGGGGTTTAAGTCTTGGCTCTGATTAGGCCATGCAAGGACTTTCACCTTTTTCTCCTTCAACCACTGTGTGCTCAGTTTTGCTGTGTGCTTTGGGTCATTGTCATGTTGGAAGGGAAACCTTCTTCCAATTAACAACTTTCTGATAGAGGGCAACAGATTTTCCTCAAGAATTTGATGGTATTTTGCCCCATCCATTTTTTCTTCAATCCTCACAAGTGCTCCAGTCCCTGTTGCAGAGAAACACCCCCATAAAAGGATATTACCACCTCCATGCTTTACTGGAGGAATGCTGTTAGTTGGATGGTGAGCTGTATTGGATTTCTGCCAGACATATCGTTTGGTGTTGAGGCCAAATGATTACATTTTAGTCTCATCTGCCTCAGAATCTTCAAGGTGTGTTTTGGCAAAGCTCAGTCTGACTGCATGTGGCCTTTATTGAGGAGTGGCTTTTTTCTTGCACCCCTCCCATACAAGCCACATTTGTGGAGAATTTGTGATATTGTTGTCACATTCACACAATAACCCCTCTTTGTCATAAATTCCTGTAACTGCTTCAGAGTTGCTGTAGGCCTCTTGAACAGTTTCCTTCTGACTCTTTCATGCAGTTTGGAGTGACGTCCTGATCCAGGGAGGGTCTGTGTTGTACCAAATACCGTCCACTTCTTAATATTAGACTTTCACTGTGACTTGTGCCTGTCCACAACTTTGTCCTGGAGTTCTTTTGACAGTGTCTTGCCACCCACAGTTGATTGTTTGCTTCAGTTGCACTACCAAGAACTGAAATGCTCCAGGAAAGCTCTTTTCATGCTGAGCTAATCAAAATTTTTTTTAACTTTTATTACTGTTTACTAATACTTTTCATAGTAAGTCATTGAAGTCATTAAAGTAATTACCTAATAAAGTATTTAATTAATACAAGTTGATATAGTTGATATATTTACTAACATTTAAACAAGGATCATGTTCCATAATGTTCATTTTTATTATTAAATTGACAGACACTCAGACAGAGTAAACCCATATTTAGGTGTACATATGCTGGAACACAATAGTCTGTTCTTGCGAGCTGCTGCACAAAGCAGGTGGCGAAACCCAGAAATGTGAGTTGTTGTTTGTATAATCTGTATGATTGTGGTGGGCTGCCGCTAAGCCCTGCTAAATCAGCTTAACACATGTCTTGCCGTGGAGGAGGCTTGTTTTAAAGACCCCCCTCCTGAACCAGCCGTCCTTTAGGAGCTCGAGAGAGGAGGCCAGACACTGAATCAAAGATTATTCTCTGAGGATGACACTCCCCACATCTCACAGGACCCAGGATGAACATACGGCCAGACACACAGTCGCACACAAATTAGGTGAATGTGTGTGTGTTTTTGTGTACATACATGTAATTATAAAGAAGAAGATCATTTATTTAGGCATATATAGACTGATTTTGTCAATTTTTTTAGTCATCTTTTTCTTTTTAATTACTTGTTTTTAAAGTAAAGTTACTTCCATAATTTACATGAAGTTTGTTCATTATTTTTATTTTCTGTTAAATCTTATTTTGTAGTTGTAGTTGATCTTTGAGATTCATGAAGAGCAATAATGCCACTAAAGTCACTGAATTAAGCCTCGGGATCACCTAATTTAGTTTTAATTAAATCAATTTAATAAAATTGTATATTATTTAATGTTATATATTTAATACTTAGATTTAATTATTTAATACTTTTCTTTTGTTGTTTTGTTAAGTCAACAAAAACAGTCTACTCTAAAATTTTATAAAAGTTTTTATTAAATTTGTATTTTATTTTGCCGTTTATATTTTATTTTATTTTATTTTACTTAATATTTTTGTTGATTATTTATTATTTTATAAGTTGGGTATTCTTTGTGATTCATGGAGAGCAAGAATGTCACTAAAGTCATTGAACGTAAGCCTTGGAATGACTTAATTTAGTTTAAATTAAATCAATTTAATTTAACATATATATATTATAATTTATATTATATGTATTTTATTATATCATATATTTTATTTAAATAAATATTGTTTATTTATTTGATTATTTATTTGTTATTTTGTTTTACAATTTATATTTTTATTGACTTGTAACTTATTTTACTTTGTTATTTAATTTGAAGAACAAAAATTTAAAAATGAAGCAATTTAATTAAATGTATTAATACTATTAATAGTTGTTTGTTATTCAAATGTAGACATTCTTTTATTTAAAAATATTATTTAATGAATTTAAAAAGATATATTAAATTTTTGAAAATGATTTTTACTATAGTTTGTATTTTTATTGTATTTTATTTTACTTTGTATATTTTATTTTATTTTTATTTTTATTATGTACTTTGCACAATTTCTCATATGCAGCTAAGCCACAATGGCCATACAAATGTACAATTTTTGTGTCATGCTCAAGCACAGTAAATTGAAGTTGAAAGAGAGATTTGAGGGGTTATAAAAACCCTTTTAAAATTCTTAAGTTGTAAATCCCCTAAAACACAACTCACTCAGAACCACCAGAACCCCTAAACCCCCACCTCACCACCGCCTCCTTCCGCCACACTCCAGACAGAGCAGAGGAAGAATTAGAGTGAGTGAAAGTGTGAATGAAAGGGGGACACCTGGAGCAGGACCCAGTAGTGCTCTACACTGAGGGGTATTGTAGACTAATAACAGGGCCGGAGTGTGCCTGCATGAGTGTGTGGTTGCCTTGGTAACAGGATTGTAGGGTTATGGGGTGCGGAGGGGGTGCTTGTTTGGAAAGCATCTGTATGCAAATGTCATTATGGTATAGAGATGTTTGGAGAGGCCACAGGGAGAAGAAAGAGGGAGGTGGAGAGACGAATGGACAGACGGATGGATCTACAGAAACACTCCACGGATGGACGCTGCTGGTCGCAATCTAAATTCATCAAGAAAATAAGACACTTCACTTAAAAGGCCTCATACAGCATCATATTAGCAGACTTTTGAAAAGATTCTGTAACAATATAAGGTCATAATGAACCTGCATTATAAAAAGCCATTTATCTTTCAGACACTGCCTCATAAAATGAGATACTGAAACATTGTTAACTTTATATTAGAGTATAAGGCCATAAACCCCTGAAATGAAATATATTTCACATTTCGTTCTGTGACACATTCACTTGATTTAATTTCCTACAACTACTAAAACCGAATAGGCCTGATTCATGAATTGGGATGGGCTGGGAACCAAGAACCAGTTCCATTTTTTATTTAAACTTGCACCCATTATTTAGTGACAACACTGATACTGAAGCTACAGTGCAAAATATACAGCATGAACTGTATAGTACAATTCTCGAACAAACGACTCTAATGAGCCACTTCTTTTTAGTGAATCAAAAACGTATATGTACAGCACAACCAGTGTAGGGTGGTTCCCAAATAAATGACTCTAATGATACAGTTATTTTTAGTGAATCAAAAACATACATGTACAGCAGAGACAGTGTTTTGCAGTTTCCAAAATAAATGACTCAGTTATTTTTTTTTAATCAAAAACTTACAGCGTGGCCAGTGAAGTTCAGTTTATGAATGACTCTAAGAAATTGGTTCATTTTAGTGAATCTAAAAAAATACAGCGTGACCAGTGTAGTCCGATTCCCAATTAAATGACTCTAATTGGTCAGTTCTTTTTAGTGAATCAAAAACATAAAGTTTGGCCAGTGTTGTCCGATTTATGAATGACTCTAAGAAATTGGTTCATTTCAGTGAATCAAAAACATGCAGCATGACCAGTTTAGTCTGATTTCTGAACAAATGACTCAAATGAGTCAGTTCTTTTTACTGAATCAAAATTATACAACGTGATCTGTGTAGTCTGATTTCTGAATGAATGACTTCTAAACCGTCAGACTTATATCAGTGTAGTTGCTGTTGTTCATATGACAATACACATTATGCGTTTTGTCAATATTATTTTATAAATATCAATGAATTAATTGTTTACATTTATTTATTTATTTTTTTTCCTGTATTATTTTTAAGGGCAATTATGCTGCCTCTAAAAAGCCATTCAAAAGTGTGTAAATGCACCTTTTGCAAGAAATGTTTTACATTTATCTATTAATATCTTTTTTCCAAATTCCTTAGAGCTACAAAAACAATCATTGATTTCAGAATGAATCGTTACATTCAAAATGAGATCCAGAATTGTTCCGATTCTTTACGATATCCATTCCTATTTGTGAACAAGTCTGTCTAAAATGTTCATAATAGCATTACCTAAACCATGGCTTTTAATTTAATGCAACAATTAAAGCAAGAACAGATTTATGAATGATTCACACAGAAATGTATTCTGCTTGTGTTTCATGAATGAGGCCTAATGAGGCCTGTTTCTGTTTGTATTGTGTCATTTTGTGTGCATGTGCCTGCCGTTTATCCCTCCTACGGAGGTAAACTCCGAAATCAAATCAACAGTGTTCCTTTATGACTCTGCTAATCTCTGCCAAAGTAATTTGATTTTCTTACACACAATAATAAAGAATGTGATGCAACTAATACATTTCCCACTAATTCAAGCAATGGTACTTTTTTCCAGAGCCGCTACAAATGCTAATAACGAGTAGCAGCTTTTAACTCTTCGTACAAGGATATTTGTATGGAGTGAATCATTACCTAACAGCTTTTATTTCATCCACGATAGCTATTTAATGACAGGTCGCCAAAAGAGACTTTTTCATTCCTTACAAGGAAAATAAAATGCAATAAAAGCGCTGACGTAAATAGTTTTACACACACTTCTAATGAAATCCTTTAGTGAAATATATTTCCACAGAGAATGAGGGAGAGAGAAAGACAGCAGTAGGTTTTTTATGTGCTGCTCTCACTGAATGTACTCAGTAGCAGTGCCTGATGGGTAATTACAATAGTCACAACACAGATTGACACGACAGCACACACACGGCCTGATGAATAAGCGCTGACACACACCTGAATGCCTATTTCCTCTAAACAAAACGGCCAACATCATTAAAATCTACACTTGGAAAACACATCTCATTCTATTCCTGCCCATTAACATAGCCTGACTCTTTATACTTGTATTTCTCCTCACATTTACCCTTTGTTTGGTTCTCGCTCAAAATAACCTGTCGTGTCTTTTGAAAAAATCTCTATCGGACACCGGATGCAGTCGCGTTCACTCTCTCTCTCTTTTTGTAGCTCTCTCATCAAAGCTTTTGTCCAGTTTAAGGTCTTAAGACAGATGTAAAAAGAGTCAGAGAGAGAGAGAGAGAGAGAGAGAGAGGTTTTTGAATAATTCATGGTGGCCTATAATGAAGCGCGGTCCACTCTTTAAAGTGTTTGGTGTGTAATGGAGTTTCAGACACACAGCTATCATTTTCTCTTAATGGCGCTTTCTGGGTTGTTTGCTGTGACCCTCTCCGCACACATACACACACACACACACACACACACACACACACACACACACACACACCAGCAATTACCAACAGCTGCTGGAGTTTCGAAGTGGCCAAAGTGGGCAATTTTCTCAATGCCATTTAAACAACAAACACAGCAGCATGTTTAAAGAGAAGAGTGGACGGTGGGGGGTGAGAAAGGAGGAGAACTCCAGGATGAGTGTGTGTACATGTTCACATCTGGCCTGAAGTTGACTGCATCCTGTGCACAAGCTGCTCAGAGTTCAGATCTCTATGATTCATTCTCCACATATGCATTCGTTCCACATGCAGCGATGATCAGGGAACATGTGACAGCAACTTAGCAGCATGCTTTTGAATAATTACACATCCTGCTGCTTTAAAGTCAACATGAAATGGCGTTCACAATCCATTTTATTTCTGTAATGTGACATTTCAGAATGCAATATATTCAAAATAAATTAATGAAATAAATAAAAATACACCAATTATTTTTTTGTTTGAATACACAAATACAGAGATTTTTTAAAACACACTTTTTGAAATGAATCTTTTTGAGGAATAAGGTAAAAAAATTTAATAAAACAACAACAACAACGTATTAAGCCGCAATAATGCTAGACTAATTCTTTGTGATTATTTCTTTGAAAAAAAATTCATATTGTTTTCTTTTTATTTTTGTGGTTGGACTCCCCAGAAATGTAATTATTGATATTGTTAACTTAATTATTCATGATATTTGTACCAAAAAAAAGTCTTGCCTTAAAATAAAAGTGTAAGGAAAATATGTTATCGCTTCTTACTTGATGGTCACACCACATTACTTTTTTGTATTAAACTTATTTTTTTTTTTTTTTTGAAAATTAAAAACATTTCTAAAACATGACACATTTTAAACTAGACACATAAATGCATTTACCAAAATACTTAATATAGGTTTACAATTAGGGTTAGGGTGTTTTTGTCCGTTGCTAATCATGCATATTTTACTGTTCTTACTATATTAAATGCATGTAACGTGTAACAATGACACAATAAAACAAAGTCTTACCAGATATTGTTTAAGTAAAATGGGCACTCATATACGTCACTGAGTTGCAAATCTTTTTTAAAAATTTGGAATAACATGCACGGCATGAATAATGCACAATTAGACCAGGGGTGTGAATTAATAAAGTACATTTGATATCTTGTTGACTTTAAACTACAGGCCTTTGGTATCTAAAAATCAGCATCAGGGAAATACAGGCTATAAATCCCCCAGCATGACCCTCCCGGTTGAAATTATAGCTTTGTTTGGTCAGTGAAGGGGCAGCAGATTGTGTGGAGACTTCCAAACTAAACTAATCCCATCCTAGAACAGCTGTTCTGGTGCGGTGGTCAACACCAAACAACACACACCTCGCAAGGCTAATATTTGCTCTATTGATGTTGCTGCTCGGGCCACTGCAAAGTACAAAAACAAAGAATCATTCAAATGCCCCACCGCTCTCATCCCTCTAAAAGGCCAGTTATAAATTTTAAATTAGCAATGAGAGAATTTAGCAGTATTTTTTTTTCATTAGAGTACAGAAGAATGATCAAAGTATTTTCCCTTCATCTCTCTCACTTTTCCCTATATTTTATTGACAAGTCAGGTTGTTTTTCATCTTTTGCTGCCTATTTGTTCCTCCTGTAGTTCTACATGACTGCCTCTGATTGAACAAAAACTATCAAATCATCATGGTTCACACACACACACACACACACACACACACACACACACGCACGCACTTTTCCCTCTATTTTATTGACAAGTCAGGTTGTTTTTCATCTTTTGCTGCCTATTTGTTCCTCCTGTAGTTCTACATGACTGCCTCTGATTGAACAGAAACTATCAAATCATCATGGTTCACACACACACACACACACACACGCACACACACACACACACACACACACACACGATGGGAAGCTATATTAGTAAAGAACGCTCACAGACACAATGGATTTTACACTAAAATAATGATATTTACACTCTTAAAAATACTGGTTCTTTCTTGGCATCTGGTTCCATGAAGAAACTTTAACATCCATGGAAACAACATTTTGGAACCTTTATTTTGCACTAAAACCTGACAGAAATCACAGATATCAGAAATTGTAAGGCAAAATATGATTTAAAATAATTATTAAATCGTGAGTAACACTTCAAATGTTCTCTCAAGTCAGTTTTAGTATATGAAAAAATGGCACTTACAAGCATAGGTAAACCTGTAAACTCTCTCACACACACACTTGTAACTTGTTTTTAGTTTGCTGTAGATAAGAGTTCATTATGAAAAAAAATTGAACTTTACCCCTGATTCAATTTGTCAGGTGAGCGTGCAAGATTTGAGAGCTGTGTGTGTAAGTGTGGTGCACCTGTAATTTGAGGCTATAACTTCCTTTTGTGTGTGGGAAAGTTTGTGTTCTCTCTCTGGTCTTTTGTGCTGAGGAGTTGAGTGTAAGTAAATAGCGCTCGCGTGGAGGAGACAAAGACTTCAATCTGCACCTGCCACACAGGGTTTACCGAAGAGAATACAGTCCTTTTTTAAAACCATTAACCCTTGCTCACCTCTTTGTACCTCTTTTCTATTTTATTTTTTTTCACATTGCACACACTGCAGGACTCCAAACCAAACAGCAGTATGACTAACTGAGAGCTGGGGTTTTCCTCTTTCCATTATTTATTTTCAATTTCGCTTCAAAACCGATGAATACAAAAACTTCATAATGAAAGTCTTCCCTATATTTGAGACATTCAGTTGCGGAATAAATGATTACAATTATTTTACTTTTTTGTAATAGTGAGGCAGACACAAGGTGTCAGTAAAAAGTTAACTGCTGCATGGCAACACGGCAGCTCAACTGTGTTTGCGTGAGGTGCAAGAAAAAACCTCATTGGTTCTCGTGAGTCAAGCAAGCACATTTGACCTTTCATTGACCATATTTGATGAGCTCTATGTATGTGCGTTGATCAGCGTTTAAAAGTCTTTAGAAGAGGTAACACCGCTTGACTCATATGGATTACTTTTATGACGTCTTTATTATCTTTTTGAAGCTTGAAAGTTTTGGTTGAATGACTTTCAACGGAGGGACAGAAATCTCTCAGGTTTCAATAAAATATCTTAATTTGTGTTTCAAAGATGAACCAAAGTCAATCAAGTCTGAAACACGAGGATGAGTAAATGATGACAAAATTTTTTTTGGGGGGGTGAACTATCCCATTAAGGGTAAATATACAGTACATTCATACTATTTTTATGATTTTTAGAAAATGTTGCCACCTTTTATCAAGAGCAATAGAAACACACCTGGAGCCAGACTCAAACTCACATCACCCACATGTGCACCACTATTCAGAACATATGCACCAACCACTACACCACAATTCTGACCCTCCTAATTTAATCCTAACAATATTCATAGAAGCCTCTGTAAAGATAAATGTGTTTTGGACTGCAGGATGCTGCATTGTAACCGAACATTTATATTGTGTATATCTGTAGATAACCCATAACAGTACGGCTCCTTATAATGTGTTTTCAAGGATGTCAAATCACTCTGAATATCACTGCAGGCTACTCATATAAATATTATAGGCATAATAACTGTTAAAGTGATTCCTCCTATTGCTTTAAATGAAAATACATTATGTTGGTTTAGTTGTCAGTGTTGTTGGCAATGTGTGCACACAAAGCACAAAGGTTCAAATTAGTTTCTTTTCAACATTATTTTAATATTATACACTACTGTTAAAAAGTTTGGGGTCAACAATTATTTTTTTCTTTTTAAAGAATTTGATATTTCACTGAGCAAGGATGTATTAACCCGATCAAAATGACAGTAAATACATTTATAATGTTAAAAAATATTTTTATTTCAAATAAATGCTGTTCTTATATTCATCAAAGAATCCTGAAAAAAGAGTTTCCACAAAATATTAAGCAGCACAACTCCTTTCAACATTGATAATAAGAAATGTTTCTTGAGCAGCAAATTAGCATATTTGATTGATTTCTGAAGGATCATGTGACACCGAAGAGTAATGATGCTGAAAGAAAATTGCATCACATGAATAAATTACATTTTAAAATATATTAAAACAGAAAACAGTTATTTTAAATTGTATTAATATTTCACAGTATTACTGGTATTACTGTATTTTGGATTAAATAAATGCAGCCTTGGTGAGCATAAGAGACTTTTCAAAAACATTTGATAAAGTCTTAAGAGATGCCAAACTTTTGAATGGAGTGAATTGAGCACTTTGAAAACAGAATTGTAAATTCGAAATTGAGATTTATACATCATCTGAAAGCTGAATAAATAAGCTTTCCATTGATGTATGGTTTGTTAGAATCTGACAATATTTGGCCGAGATACAACTATTTGAAAATCTGGAATCTGAGGGTGCAAATAAAACAAACTATTGAGAAAAACGCCTTTAAAGTTGTCCAAATGAATTCTTAGCAATGCATATTACTAATCAAAAATTAAGTTTTAATATATTTACAGTAGGACATTTACAAAATCTTCATGGAACAAGAAAAATCAATAATTTTGACCCATACAATGTATTTTTGGCTATTGCTACAAATATATCCCAGCAACTTAAGACTGGTTTTGTGGTCCAGGGCCATGTATGATAAATGTGTTAAAAAGTTGACTTTCACTTGTTCATATAATCAAATGTTTATATAATCTTTGACATATAATCACTATATATATATATATACAGTGGGGAAAATATTTATTTGATCCCCTGCTGATTTTGTTAGTTTGCCCACTTACAAAGTAATTAAGGGTCTGTACATTTTATGGTTGGTTTATTTGAACGGATAGAGACAGAATATCAACCAAAAAATCCAGAAAAAAAGACATTATATAAAGGTTAGAAATGTATTTGCATTTCAGTGAGTGAAATAAGTATTTGATCCCCTACCTACCAGCAAGAATTCTGGCTCCCACAGATTGGTTATGTGCTCATGTGGAACACAGATTAGTCCTGCCACTTTAAGAAGTTACTCCTAATGTCAGCTCGTTAGGTGTATAAGACACCTGTCCACACAATCTGTATCTTCCATTCCAACCTCTCCCACCACCATGGGCAAGACCAGAGAGCTGTCAAAGGATGTCAGAAACAAGATTGTAGATCTGCACAAGGCTTGAATTGGCTACAACACCATCAGCAAGAAGCTTGGTGTGAAGGAGACAACTGTTGGTGCGATTATTAAGAAATGGAAGAAATACAAAACAACCATCAAACGGCCTTGACTCATGGGGTAAGGATGATCATGAGAAAGATGAGGGATCAGCCCCGAACTACACAGGAGGAGTTTGTTAATGATCTTAAGGCAGTTGGGACCACAGTCACCAAGCAAAACATTGGTAACACACTGCGCCACAGTGGACTGAAATCCTGCAGCGCCCGCAAGGTCC
>NW_015505866.1:613120-663259 GCF_001515645.1 Sinocyclocheilus grahami
TATATATATATATACAGTGGGGAAAATATTTATTTGATCCCCTGCTGATTTTGTTAGTTTGCCCACTTACAAAGTAATTAAGGGTCTGTACATTTTATGGTTGGTTTATTTGAACGGATAGAGACAGAATATCAACCAAAAAATCCAGAAAAAAAGACATTATATAAAGGTTAGAAATGTATTTGCATTTCAGTGAGTGAAATAAGTATTTGATCCCCTACCTACCAGCAAGAATTCTGGCTCCCACAGATTGGTTATGTGCTCATGTGGAACACAGATTAGTCCTGCCACTTTAAGAAGTTACTCCTAATGTCAGCTCGTTAGGTGTATAAGACACCTGTCCACACAATCTGTATCTTCCATTCCAACCTCTCCCACCACCATGGGCAAGACCAGAGAGCTGTCAAAGGATGTCAGAAACAAGATTGTAGATCTGCACAAGGCTTGAATTGGCTACAACACCATCAGCAAGAAGCTTGGTGTGAAGGAGACAACTGTTGGTGCGATTATTAAGAAATGGAAGAAATACAAAACAACCATCAAACGGCCTTGACTCATGGGGTAAGGATGATCATGAGAAAGATGAGGGATCAGCCCCGAACTACACAGGAGGAGTTTGTTAATGATCTTAAGGCAGTTGGGACCACAGTCACCAAGCAAAACATTGGTATCACACTACGCCACAGTGGACTGAAATCCTGCAGCGCCCGCAAGGTCCCCCTGCTCAAGAAGGCACATGTACAGGCCTGTTTAAAGTTTGCCAAAGAACATCAAAATGATTCAGAGAAGGCTTGGGAGAAAGTGCTGTGGTCAGATGAGACCAAAATTGAGCTCTTTGGCATAAACTCCACTCGCCGTGTTTGGAAGGAGATAAATGCTGACTATGACCCCAAGAACACCATCCCTACAGTCAAGCACGGAGGTGGAAACATTATGCTCTGAAACTGTTTTTCTGCTAAGGGTACAGGACAACTTTACCGCATTGAGGGGCAAACGGACGGGGCCATGTACTGTAAAATCTTGGACGAGAACCTCCTTCCCTCAGCCAGAACACTGAAGATGGGTCATGGATGGGTCTTCCAGCATGACAATGACCTGAAACATCCCGCCAAGGCAACAAAGGAGTGGCTCAAGAAGAGGCACATTAAGGTCATGGAGTGGCCTAGCCAGTCTCCAGAGCTCAATCCTATAGAAAATCTGTGGAGGGAGCTGAAACTTTGAGTTGCCAAACGGCAGCCAAGAAACCTTAAGGATTTAGAGAGGATCTGTAAAGAGGAGTGGATCAAAATGTTTTGCTTGAGGATCAAAAACTTATGTCACTCACTGAAATGCAAATCAATTTCTAACCTTTATATAATGTGTTTTTTTCTGGATTTACCCTTCATTTCTTTGTAAGTGGGCAAACTAAATATTTTCCCCACTGTATATATATATATATATATATATATATACACTGTATGTATGTATTCAGTAGAAGGACAGTTCTGGGTGTCTTTAGTCATGTTTTCACTCTCTAAAGATGTATGAGACTTGTACATTGAAACTATATGAAGAGAACACCACTAGTTTCCCATCACTGGTTAGAGAGAGAGGAAGTCTGTGCAAGCCCCCATGTCAGGTGATATGGTGTATGCAGGCGTATTTATGAGTGTCCAACTGTGACATGTGTTTTACACACATTACCATGTAAGGAGAAAGAGGTGTGGCCATGAATAATGGAGTTTTCAATTTAAATTCCTACTTCTAACCTCTGAGACATCTATATAATTCATGGAACAGATACAGGAAGGTATGATTTACATGAGCATGAGTGTGTATGTGTGCCTGGCCTATGTGCGCATGGATAAATCATTCATATGATATGTTTCCCATGGACCTCCTGTAAGTATGCGAGCAGATTTTGAATGTGAATCAGATTTTAAATGCTAAATTGGTCTTTATAGCCATTTATGTATGCTGGGTCGCAGCTTGTGTTTACATGCATTCGTGAGTGTTTTTGTATTTGGTGTGATTATGTTCATAAGGACGTTTGAGAGCTGATTTGTTTTTGTTGTCTGTGTGTGTGTGATTATGTATGTGTGCAGATGTGGGATTGAGGTAATGAATATATACGAATGCTAATATAAAACTATGGGAATACTACAGGGAATGCTGGGATAGGAGAGAGGGTCTGTGTGTAGGTGTGCGTATGTGTAAGCCTGGGCTGGGTAATATTTATAAATGTTTAATACTTAAATTTGTGAGTGCCTGTGTGAGTGTGTGTAATGTAAACATGCGTGTGTGTGTGGTCAGTGTGTGATCTGTGATTGTCAGGTACACACTCTGGGATCTGAACAGCTTCAGGTGTGGAATGAATTTCTACTCAGCCGTCATCGAGTCTGTTCTGTGCACTTCAATAACTGTCTGGTTTGGTTCAGCTACAAAATCAGACATCAGAAGACTACAGAGAACGGTTCGGACTGCTGAAAGGATTATTGGTGTCCCCCTGCCTACCCTCCAAGAACTGTATACATCCAGAGTGAGGAAAAGGGCTCAGAAAATCACTCTGGATCCATCACATCCAAGCCATCTCCTTTTTGAACTTTTGCCATCTGGTCGGCGTTACAGAGCACCGAATACCAGGACAGCCAGGCACAAGAACAGTTTCTTTCCCCAGGCAATCTACCTCATGAACAGTTAATGTTCTCCCATTGTGCAATTAAAGTACAGTATGTGCAATAACCTTATACTTATTTATCACCCTAAACCCTAGTACATCCCTACAACTTATTTTATTTTATTATATTCCTATTCCATCTATAGCACACCTGTACATACAATTTATTCTTTTTTTTTTTGTGGTTTATATTTATGCATGTGTATTTTATTCACATCTCACTTTTATTATCTGTGTGTTGTTGTTGTCTCAGTGTACTGGAAGCTTGTGACACTATAACAAATTCCTTGTATGTGCAAACATACTTGGCAATAAAGCTCTTTCTGATTTCTGATTTCTGAAAATGCAGGAAGTGACATTCTCACATTCATTTCATCACTCTTTCTATAGTTTTGTTTATTTCACTGTAACATATTCATGTCTAAACATTCTTGTAAGAATTTTCTTCATTGTGTTGTAGTGCTCATTTAAGTGCTAGAAGTCTGAATTTTGCCTGCATCATCTTTCTATTACAAAAAAAATGGCAAAACGACCAACATCAATAAGATAATCAATAATCAAAGTATCTCTATTACAAAACCTAGCAAGCTGCCTTGCTGTTTACTGCCTACATTGGCAAATTTATAATTTAATTTATTTTTTTATTTTTTGAGACAAACATGAGACAAAAGGCACTAGCTAGCTAGCTAGATAGATAGATAGATAACAAGGCCTAAAGTCAGCAACTGATTTGGGACACTGGCAGCAAATTTGTGCACCACAAAAACAAACATGACCGACCAACTACCTATTGATACCCCTTTTGAGTTTGCTATTAGCATGTTGCTAAGCTAACAACACAGCCGACATAAAATCCAAGCACATGCAAATATACACATGCTTGATTCTGATTGGTTGGTTGACAAATATTCTAAGGTGTGCAAGTATTCTTCAGGAAAGGCACGGCTAAAGTGGTTCCAGGAAAGTCACCAAATGATTTCAGAAATTTCAAAGGTCCTTACAGCCTACAACAGCAAAAGAACCAAAACCCACAAAGACACTGACCATACCAATAATATGACAAATAATTGGATAGAAATGTCAATCTATTTCCATGTTTTGCCCACAAAATTATGTTTAATTATCAACGGCTTGCACACTCTCTTTCTCCCGCTCTCTCTCATACATATGCACACATATAGTACAAACACATATGCTTCACACAGATACAATTAATCTCTCTCTCTCTAATAACTGCATTAGACCGCATTAATAACTGCATTATCAAATGCTGAAGCCTCCATTACTAGCTCTGAAATGACATTATGGAATTAGCAACAGAGGCTTGAGATGAGATCAGTCGTAATAAATTAGTCCAATAGGACAAAAAACTGACAAATGTCTTGAAATACAACATCTGAACAATGACTGGAGGTGCGTTGACTGTAGTATAAGTGGAATAATTGACTCTGTTTCATGTCGTTGCATTACCACCTCAGGTGTGCATTATTTTTGCTTTCACATTTGCTCAAATAGCAAAAAGAAAAACTACACAATAGTATTTTCAGAACTTTCAAAAAGAGGAAAAAATAAAGAGAGATTGTTAATGGCATCAGTAGAAAGAACATTGTCAAATTTGTCATTCCACAGCCGCTGTATTTGAAAAAACCCTCACAGCAGAGGTAACTAGGTTTTTTGTAAGTTGCTGCAAATTTAATATAATACAAAGTACTGAGTTATAAATATACATATTTTAAAAAAATTATGTAAATATGAAAAAACTTTGCGGGATTTAAGATGCTGATGACTCTTAAAACGTATCATCACAGTCTGTAAAATGGGTTCATTTAACATCCATCATCAATTATTCCTTACACACACACATACACACACACACACACACACACACACACACACACATGCAAACACTATTCAGACTTCACACTGGAAGCACATAAAGTGTCTTTAAATACTAGTTGTGTAGATCTAGGCTTTATCACAAATATTATGTGTGTGTGTGTTTGTGCAACTGTTGATGGACAACAAAATGAAACTGACAAAAATGGAAAAAGCTGCTAATATGAAAAGCTAAATAAACTGCATACCCATTTAGAGCCAAGACAGTCCATTTACATGAGTTCTTTAGACCCCTTTTAAGCTGAAAGGAGATCTCTCATACTGTTTTTTTTCCTTTAAAGAAAAACTGTCAGCAGATGTTTAAAGCAAAAAACATACAAACAGAAAAAGACTGTCCAAAACAAGCTGAAGCTATCAGCTTTAAACAAGAGAAAGATATTATTGACAAGGCAGCAGAGTGGGCGATGTGTAGATGGCGCACCAATAGAAAATCAATGTGTTGTAAATTTGTGTGCAGTTGTATCAATTTAACCCAATGAGAATCTTTTATTCTGCCCCACAATCCCTCACACTATCAAAACCACAGAGTCAGATGCACACACACACACACACACACACACACACACTAATATGACATCACACCCCTGCTGAGCGTGTAGGGCAAACATGCCCCTCCAAATGGAAAACAGACTAATCTCTGCACAAACGCTGTTCATCGACCACGTGAACACACCAGCACACAAACAAACAAAAAATCAGGGGCTTCCAATATCTGTAAAAGAAACAGAAACAGAGAAGAACTCTGCTGGGAATTTAGGGAAAATGTCACTAGCTGTGTGTTCTCATCGGCTGCTCTCTTGTTACAGGTCTGCTGAGCGGAGTTACACGGGGGAGCAGGTTAAAAGGGAGACGTCCTCTGTTCTATCCGTCTGAGGTGAAACTGTGAAGTGAGTGTGAGGAGGAATGAAAGGGGGTTCCCTCTGAGTAGACGACTAAGGGCTTTGAAAGTTTTTCCCTCTGGCGTCTCCAGAAGGCATTAAATGAGATAATACATGCACAAACATGCTCACGCCTGCAGCGCAAACAGTTACGTAGATGTTTAAAATAGAACATGCAAAAAGAAAAGTGTCCATTTGACAGATCACATTTTGATGAGTAAAGAGGGGTCGCTGTCATCTGACCTCTGACCTCTGAAAGGTCACCAACCGTGACAACTCACCTTTCATTTCACTTATAATGAAAAAAGAGTGAACAGAACATAAGGGTTTGTTTGATCAATGTTGGACACTTTTCTAAAACTAAAACACATTTAAACTAATTCTTTTTTGTCATAAGGTCACATTAAAATGGACTTTCTACTATGGCATCCTTATTATTTACATACATTGCTTTTTAAAATGCCTCTTATGTTTAGATTTCATAGTTTTAGCTTTGTTCCAGGCTTTCAGTAATATATATGAAAATCCATCATAAAAATAATTAAATATTACATTTTTAAAACTATGATGATCTAAGCCAAGGGTTCTCACTATTAGATGACATGGAATTTTCATAGTGGAAATTTAACAAATTTTTACTGTGAAAAATGTATGTAAACCTGTAAAACAGCATTTGGAAAATATCTAGTTTTTATTACATTATATTATCAAATTGTATTTCTATTCACTAAAGTACTGTACTGTTAGATGTTTTTATTTAATTATTTATTTATTTAAAATAATTGTATAAATTATAATACATTCTATAAATTATTAAAATAATACATTCTATAAATTAATTACACTGTTACAAAGTTTTTCTAAAAGTTCACCATGGAAAAAACAGTGTCCGTGAAGAGCTTGTAATGAAATATTAGATGTGATGTGTAAAGAAAAAATGTGTATATATATATATATATATATATATATATATATATATATATATATATATATATATATATATATATACATACATATACATATACACATATAATATATTCTAAAAAAAATTATATAAAAAGCTGTAAATTTGTCAAATTATGCAAAATAAATTTAACTGTGTGCATATAGGACACATAAAATGCTAGCTATGAAATTAAGTGATGGTCATTTTACTGCAAAAATGTTTAAAATATCATTTCCACCAGAGAATATTATTAAACACAATAACTAATTTGGGATGTGCTGAAAATGACACTCCAGAAAAAATTAACTAAATACAGTTGTTAGAGTGTGAAAAGTGTTTTAGAAGAGTTTATTTTCAGAAAGTCCACAGGGTCAAAAGTGCCCACTAAAGAAAAACCCGTAAATTAAAATAATAACAGAAAGAAAAACAAAATGAAAGACATGAAAACATCAGAATAAAATGAAACCCATCTCTATTGTACAGAGCTCAGCTGGAGCGGATGATTTCATAGCTGTGCTTTTATTATAAAACAAACATAAACCACAGGCACACACTCTTCATCAAATAAATGTAAGGCATTAAATAACAGCCGCCTCACAGTGAATGGACTGAAAAACATTCACATTCCATGAATATCCCCCACTCAGAAAAAAGTATGAATAAATAAAACACACACACACACACACACACACATACAAATCCCATGTACGCAATGCAAACATCTGCATACTGACTCGCATGAATAATACACACTCTCTTTATCTGTATGTGAGTGGCAGGTTAGAGCTTGCCCAAGTAAGTGCAAGCCTTTGAGTGTTATCTTTACCATCTTCCACTACCCCACGTGGCACCGTGAGGGGAAGAGGCTGTCGCTTGTGTCGGTGCTCAATACTTAGTCGTCATGGAGACCACAAACACCCCGCAAAGAAAATTCCACACTGAACAATAACTGGCCAATTGCGTGTGTTTGCTTCCTAACAAACCACAGGATTAGAAGCATTTTCTTGTCAGAATCATAAACTATTTCTACGCGTAAGCGGAGAGAGAGAGCGAGAGAGAGAGCATGAGGTGGCAAAGATGAGATCAGAATACTGATATTCTTAGCTGACATGTCTCTGAGAGGAAAGAACAACAAAAATGTTATATACTGTAAAAATGAAAAAAGATCACTGCTTTAGACTGCTTATAATTGAACGCACTTCCATACTGCCTATTACTGCAAATAGTGATGGGAAAAAACACTTCTGCCTCCGAACTGGAAACACATAAGTATGAACTTTAGATATATTTCAAACAATAGAGCTACATGTTCACAATTAGATTTCTCCATTTATATTACGCAAGTAGCGTATTATGTGGTTTGAACAAATACATCAGAGGAATATTCAAGAGCTTGTTTGAGACCGTAAGTAGCAAGTAAACAAGATATCCTCAAGGACAACAGCGTATTCTGCTTTATTTACAGATGTCCTTGAAATATTGAAATAAGACAGAAAAAAAAGCCTTTATAGTCACAAATCAACAATCTAATTTCTTCAGTGATGTTTGTATAGCATCCCACAGAAACATCTTTAATATTATTTAAATGGTGAGCTACCCCAGATAGCACACGTACGTCTGCAAGTTCCAGCTTCATCTGGAAAGCATGAGCTTGTTTGAGACCGTAAGTAGCAAGTAAACAAGATATCCTCAAGGACAACAGCGTATTCTGCTTTATTTACAGATGTCCTTGAAATATTGAAAAAAGAAAGAAAAAAAGCCTTTATAGTCACAAATCAACAATCTAATTTCTTCAGTGATGTTTGTATAGCATCCCACAGAAACATCTTTAATATTATTTAAATGGTGAGCTACCCCAGATAGCACACGTACGTCTGCAAGTTCCAGCTTCATCTGGAAAGCATCTGCTGTGTACAAACATCTGATAGACATCTTTCAGACATCTGATAGGAAACGTCCCATAGACATATTGCAGATGAGCAAACACTCTAAAAAATATGTCTTGCAGATGTAAATGCAGATGTCAAATAGACGTCTTTGTTTGAGACGGCCTGTAGCATGTAAACAAGATATCCTGAAGGACAACAGTGTATTATGCTTTATTTAGCCTTAAGGCTTAGCACTATGTTGGCTAAGCTGTTAATTAGCTGCTGTAACTGAAAACAAAAATGGTTTACTTGTCATGATATCTTGTAATCAAAAGAGCTATTTAAGCTGTTAACACTATGCTAGGCCATTGCGGATGATGCACTTAAATAACAGAAAAAAAAAAAAAACGGTGTGGATTGTTGGACACGTCATGCACTCAACTGTCACAGCTTTAATTACGTAGCAAAGGGGGAGGGGCTATCAGACTCCGAAAATGAATGACAAAATAACCTTATATAATTCATACACAACATGGTTGAGTACATAGTGTATAAGTGTATAGTATAGTGCGTCATTTGGGATGCAGCTAAAGAAAGGGAAAAGTTTAATTGTTGTGATATGATATCTTGTTCTACAGTAGGTCATCAAAATAGCTTTTCTTAAACAGTTAAATCTGCTAAGCTTGTTGAGGAAGCAATTTTCTTGCTAACAGAAAACTGAAAGCGCAAAGCAAGGGTTAATTTGACCCTTTTAGCTTCAGTAATATAATTTGATATTGGCCCCTAATTGGGCAATTCATGACCAGAATAAGCCGTACCCGGTGCACCAAGGTTTATGCCAAAAATCAAAAGTTTGCCTTCTGCAAAAAAAGACAAAAACCAAACACCCAAGCTCAGAAATGTGGTGAGAGCTGCACATTAAAAGATTCTGTCCACACCCGAGATGCAGACGTCCTCGTTACACTCTCATAGCGCCATGTCACGTTCCATCAGCCTTTTTGTCAAAAAGACAGAGTAAATAAGATTTGAATATGACCGTTCCCTCCTTTCCTTCGTCCTTTCCTCCTCCACACCCCCAACCACAGAATGACAAAATAACCTTATATAATTCATACACAACATGGTTGAGTACATAGTGTATAAGTGTATAGTATAGTGCGTCATTTGGGATGCAGCTAAAGAAAGGGAAAAGTTTAATTGTTGTGATATGATATCTTGTTCTACAGTAGGTAATCAAAATAGCTTTTCTTAAACAGTTAAATCTGCTAAGCTTGTTGAGGAAGCAATTTTCTTGCTAACAGAAAACTGAAAGCGCAAAGCAAGGGTTAATTTGACCCTTTTAGCTTCAATAATATAATTTGATATTGGCCCCTAATTGGGCAATTCATGACCAGAATAAGCCGTACCCGGTGCACCAAGGTTTATGCCAAAAATCAAAAGTTTGCCTTCTGCAAAAAAAAGACAAAAACCAAACACCCAAGCTCAGAAATGTGGTGAGAGCTGCACATTAAAAGATTCTGTCCACACCCGAGATGCAGACGTCCTCGTTACACTCTCATAGCGCCATGTCACGTTCCATCAGCCTTTTTGTCAAAAAGACAGAGTAAATAAGATTTGAATATGACCGTTCCCTCCTTTCCTTCGTCCTTTCCTCCTCCACACCCCCAACCACATGAAATCTCTCTCATTCTCATTTCTCCCGTAACCACCGAATCAATCATTAGGCTGACCGACCCGCCCGTCAGAGAGGCACGGAACTCTAAACAAGTCTAATACGTGCTGATTGGTGACTTATTTGGATTAGTATGAAAGAGAAGAAAGCGCACAGAGGAAAAGGCTACTAGCTGTCAACTTGCATTAGTGCTGATGTGAATCTCGCACCGGCTCTATTCTTCTGTCCCCTCTTCGTTATCACTTTAGTTTTAAAAATCCATCCACCTCTCCATCAATGAAATGACAGCCACGTCTAAAAGCCTGCTCATTTTTAAAAAAACTATTAGGCCTACCTCAATTCATGACTCTTTTTTTCTTGTCAGTTTCGGGCGATTTTAGCTCAGAGACTTATTGGCTGTTTAAAAGCATATTTTATAACATCTGAAATGTACATAAAGTATGACGTGAATTGTTCAAATTTAGATAGCGCCTGATGATGAATCTGCCTTAAACCTTGAACGTCTCCATCGCTGAGCGTTGTGTGCGGATGCAAGTGTGTTCAATAGCAGTGAGTGGAAGGTTAGCATGCGCCATATGCATTAGCAAGGCAGAATCAACCTTGCAAATTAATTTGGGGAGGCGTAATAGGAGCCAGTGCAGGGCGCGGGCCTGATTTCACAGAGTTATCATTACGTTAACTCAACACTGAGACAATGTTCACTCCCCTCCTGCCTTAATGCAGGGGGAGACGGACCAAGGTCACTCGCTGCACACTCTAATGGGAGATGACAGGTGAAAAGAGCTATAGCGTACCACGCAGATTTTACTTTCATTTGTGTGTTACCGTGGGTGTGTGTGTGTTGCAAGGCTGGTTTGTGTGTGTGTGTGTGTGTGTGTGTGTGTGAAGGACATAGAGAAAGACTTTCCTTCCACAAAACACTCTTCTGACCTTCACATTTAAGAGGGAACACTAAAGTGGGAGAGTAAAGATATAATTAAAAACTCCCCACTGAAACTGTTATTAACTCAAATGGAGAACTTTTAACAATAGCGGAACCATTTCAAACGCTTTAAAACAATTTTCCAGGGAGTTCATGATTTATCATAGCATTTCTGCAGAAACTGACTATACATGTGTATTCTTAAAAATGGCTGTGAGTACAAAAAATATGTATTAGCCTAGTATATTTTATGACATATTAAAGGGCCTAAAACAAGTTATATACAATACAAATTATTTATTCAATGGTACTGAATCACTGTTCATGACTATGTAGCACTTTTTTTAATATATATATATTTTTTTAATCAATGTATTGTTGCTTTTTTTTACACTTGAATAATCGGTTCAACATATAACATGCTCCTAATTGCTTTAATGATCCTAAATTACTGCATTTGAAAAAAAGTACAGAATTATCATGCCCAATTATCATGCCAATTTGATTTGAGTCAAGTTTGAGTCAAGCTCTGCACATGCACGCACGCATGCACGCACGCACACACACACACACACACATATAATTAAATACTTTTTATTCATAATTATAATTATCAATAATATCATTAATAATATCAATACATCATTATTATTAATAATTAAATAAATATTTATAAAATAAACCATTATAATTTAACAATATATATAATTAAGTATAGTAATTAAATAATTAGGCACGTGATTATTAAAAGTAAAAGTTTTTTTTTCTCCCTAAAACACTGTGTGGGATCTTTGCAGTGTACCCTTCTTTTGTGCACTAAAATTAAGTTATCAATATCTCAAAGCTGCTCTTTTGCATACAACAAAAATACATGATGACTGGCTGTCAAGTTTAGTTGTGATTTTGCTGAATTTAAATAAATAATTTAATACATAAAAAATGTAAGGTCAGGATTGGAATCTCAGTCCCCCAAATCAGCACCACTAGATTAACATTCCTTACATTTGGAAAAACAAAACAATAAGTGGCACAATGCCCATATGGCACTATACTGTATATAATTGAGAAAACTTTGAATGCAATGTCCAGCACTCAAGGAATGTTTTTAAAGTCCAATTTTCAAAATTCTAATAATCTTCAACCCCTTTAAATTGAGGGTGATCCATAAGTGATTCGTCATTGACCCTTGGTCACTAAAATGTTTTGCGGAGATGTCAGGGCAAACAGCTGTTCAGTAAACACTGCTGTCATGAACTGTAGTGTCCACTCAGAAGCTATTTATTGGTAAGTACCACACAGCTATGGATTAAAGCATAAGTCTGTGTGACATAAAAGATCCCCTGCTGCTCCACACATGTGCATTTTCTCTCTTTCTCTCTCTCTTTTAGTTTTTTTTTTTACGCCTGGTAGTGACAGTGGAAGCCAGTGATAGTTTTTGTGACAGACTCAACGCTAAGAGGAGGTGGCAGCGATCAATAACGGCAACACTGACACCATTAAGATGTTGTTTGGACTGTTTCCCGTGACATATATCTAGGAGAGCGAGGGAGAAAGAAAAAGAGGGAGAAGGGGAGGATAGAAATGGAGAGAGGGAGTGAAGTACGGGTGCATTTTGGCTTGAAATGACATCTCTTTTCATCATTCTTTTAAGCTGTCATTTTAGTTAACTTCTGGATGGGTGACAGAAAGCAACATGCCATCCATCGAACCCTCCTCCTTCTCCTCGATGGCCATGAATTATTTATGCACAGATAGATTGAGTGTTTGGCGCTGTTACATGGTGATATTGTTAGAATCCAAATACAAAATGATAGGGCCATAACTTCAGCCCAATAATTGGTTTCACAACAACAAAAAAACCCTTTTAAACAAAGCCAGGCATGAATAAGAGTCTTTTGAAGAGTAAAAACTAAGACAACTTTTATAGATGCACTTTTCCAAATAAAATGGGCTGCTTTTTTATTTATAGAATCCCAAGCAAAAAAAAAAAAAAGGCATTTGAAACAAATCTGCATTAATTATCAGAACAACAATGGCAGTCTATGGTTCACAGGAAACGCTATGCCAGCTGATTTATGCTTCCATGTCCCTGAGTTAGGTTATGTTTAAGTGCAGCACAAATTTCACTTTTCAATTATTTGCTTATTTTGTTCATATTAACGTACAAAAAGCTTATGAATTGAATTAAGCAAGTATCCAAATTATAAAATGCATTCTGCATGGTTGCTCGCTGATCGGGTCTCCTGCATTAGTGTTTCTTGTGCTTGGCTTTATGACTTTACTTTCACAGTGTACTACATTAATAATTTATTAAATCATATAATCATGTTATAGCATGTTATGTGTATTGGTTTGTATATGCTCCTGTCCCCTTTGATGGATTTGCTCTGCAAATCATTATTATTATTATTATTATACATTTTTATTATTATTATTATTTTATATGGTTTTGGCTATAATAACCCTGGTAGGAAACATGAATAATGAATGCATGGTAAAACGTTTTCATGTTTCAATGTGACCTTCATAATAAGAATGCTAAATAATAAAAATCAATCCTGTTCTGTTGATTTATAAAACTGGACTAGAATGTATGGCTGAGGTCTGGAAAAGGCTGTACTATCTGATGCATATGTATGCATTATTTCACATTTCCCCTATCTTTGCTTACATTTAATAAAACACAATTGCATTCTGTAGTTGAGTGTTTGCAGCTCTCATTTCTCTTACTTACTGTGTAAATCTGATCTTGTCTTTCGTGATTAATTGAGGCTTGTCAGTCTTAGTCTCCAGTTAACTTAACCCTCTGTTCTCCTCTCCTCCGATGGTGCTGCTCTATATTCACATCCTATCAAGCTATAATGATTTTAATGACACTCTGCTTATGGTAATTTTTTAATTAATCTAATAAGTGGATGTGACACAGGGCTTGGTTAAGTGCACATACATAACATGGTCAATCATTAGGCTGTGCTTAACCAAGAATTTCATACCATAGATCACAACCGTGATCACAACCACTTTTATCATCTTGATCGAAGTACCCACAACAAATACACCCACGGCATTATGGTACCTAATAGTGCTGTCATGAGAACACTTTATTTATTACAGGATAAACATCAACCTATGTCACTGACTCGTTGGTTTCTATTAGAACTCTTAAAGAAACAGTTCACCCTAAAATGAAAATTTAATGTATGTATGTATGTATTTATTTATTTACCCTCATTTAGAAGCCACTTCAGAGTAAACAACAACTGGGATTTTATTTTTTGCAATGTGACATTTTATCTTGCAATATGACTTTATGATTTAAAAATTTGAGGTCAAAAAATAATTTATACGTTTATTTAGCAAGGGCACGTTGAATTGATTAACTTACTATTCATCAAAGGAACCCTAAGCAGCACAAACATTTCCAACATTGATAATAATAAGAAATGTTTATAGAGCAGCAAATCATTAAATTAGAATGATTTCTGAAGGATCATGTGACTGAAGACTGAAGTAATAATGATGCTGAAATTTCAGCTCTGTATCACAGGAATAAATTGCATTTTAAACTATATTCAATTAGAAAACAGTTCTTTTAAATTGTAATAATATTTCACAATATTACTATTTTACTATTTTATTTTACTTATTTTACTTTATTTTTGATCAAATAAATGCAGCCTTGGTGAGAATAAGAGATTTATTTCAAAAACACTAAAATCAAAAACATTAAAAAATCTTACCAACCCCAAACTTTTGAATGGTATAAATTTTTCTAATGATAATGTTTACTTTAAGCCATTATTCATTGATAATCTTTGATAGTGGCACTTCTGTCCAACAAAAAAATTGCACCATCATACTTTTATGTTGCTTTTCTGTTCCTTTAGATTTTTGCCAGCATAAAAAAAAAAACACCTTCTAGTTTCTATACGGAAAAGAGCTTCTAGGATTTGCAGCCTAAAATCTTATATAAAATAAAACATGGTTTGAACAGCAAATAAACAATGATAAAATATACATTTTGGGGTGAACTATTCCTTTAAGAACAAAGAGATGAAAATAAAGAATGCAAAGGGGAATTTTCTCATTCTCATACTCTGCAGATATCCATCACTCTTCCATTCCGCCTGTATATTGACATTCAGGTAGCATAGCAACATGACAACATGCCTACTAGGCTGCGGAAAGAGTCTGTAGCCGTTTGAAAAGGTTGACATGATGGGTGCGCAGCATCAGTGCTTTTCACTCTTTCACTCGCCTTCAGAGTGTCTCATTTCAATTTTAAAAACGTCTTTCCAGAAATCTGTAAATACCTTTACAAGCGCATCATAAATAGAGCACAGATCAGAGGAGCCGAGGAAAGTGTGTTTGTGTGTGTGTGAGCACCTCGTCCCCTTTAGTGATTTAATGAGGATTGCGTGACACCCGCAGATCAATACAGCGCCATTAAATTCAGCAGTGAAATGTAAAAGACCTTGTTTAATATTATAACTACGGTTTTGATTGTCAAAGTGGAAGAGAAAGAGAAGAGGAAAATAAAGCCTGGTCTTTTTTAAAAATACATGAGCTGGTCAGCGGGGTTATGTAAATTCTGCGTTTTCAACCACAGAGTGAAATTCATAATTCATAAAGAATAAAGTTGAATACTATATTAGGTGGCCCACATTAAAAAGCTTGGCCTGGACTTATTATATTTCATCTGTGATGAGGAAGGAGTTAGACACGTCTTCAACAACTAAATCAATATTAATACAAACGGTATCAATACTGCAAGAAGAGGAGAAAACGAGACGGTTCAGATTATGTGAGGTTATGGAGATGAGAAACGAAGGACAGGATGTGGAGGCAGGTCATAGTTCAGTTGCTGTGGTGACCAGACCTGTATTAAACACACAAGACTTGAGAGGAATATAAATGTGACGAAATGACAAAATGATATGGAGGGAAAACCTCTGTGAGACAACAGACTCCACAGATTGAGACAATGATACAAACTTGTGTTTTTGTCTCTTTTGTAGGAGCGTGGCGTGGCGTGAAGCTCGAATGCAATTAATGCTGCACCGAAAGGACAATCGGCATTGCCTTTGTCAGAAGAGAGACACAGCTTGGCTTGGAGAAGTGCAGCCCCTTGGGTGCAGTGACTTTTGACATGTGCCCTCACATATCTTCTCCCCAGGCTCAGAGTTAAAATCCAGAGGGGACAGGAAGAGGACAGGCTGCCGACACAACAACTGCTGCTTCTCTATTCTCCTCTTGGGGCAGTTCATCTCTTCCCCGAGTAAAATCTGAGGAGTGGGCCGGTATTGTCAAAAGGAATAAGAAATGCTTAATCATGTTCTGTACACACAATGTTTGCTTATTTACAGGAGTGACAAATGCATTCTATAACCAAATTCATTCCCAAAAAATATTGAAAATGGCCATTTAAAAAAAAAAATTGTAACACTTTACTTAAAGCCTTTATATATATTACATTATAAGGGGTTATTAAAGGGTATAATGCATTACAATTATTCATAATGTGCTTTGTAATATATTATATCTTGTCATAAATAATTATAACTGAATTTAAAATGCAAAGTGTAACAATTAATTGATAAGTGTTATAATGTATTAACTGTGGTTACAATTATTCATTAGATTGTACATTGCATTATAAGGTGCATCACAAGGCATAATTAATGCATTAAAACTACTTTTTTAATGCCTTATACAAAAAGGCTTTAAGTAAAAAATCATTTTACGAGGGTAATACTTTAGATTAGCGAACATTATTCACTATGAGCTAGCTGCTAACTAGCTGCTTAAAAGAATGCATATTACTAGCATATTGGCTGTTTATTAGTAATTATAAAGCATATATTGTCTTATTCTGCATGACCATATTCTAAATACCTTAACCCTAGCCTATATATAAACTGAACTATTACAACAACAACAAAACAATTCTAAATAATTCATATAATTGTGACTTTTAACAAGAAATACAAAAATTGTTAGGGATGCACCGATACCCCTTTTTCCAGTACTCGCCCGATACCGATACTTTTATTTTTGGTACTTGCCAATACCGAGTACCGATACCAATATTTTCATTGCATTTGTAACTTTTTCAAATATTGGGTACAGAAACCAAAAGGGTATGTATAATGTTAGTTGGTTAACTTCATTTATCAAATAGATAGTCAAACCTAAATTTATTCAGACACCTTCAACATTTCTCACATTATCACAGTTTATTTGCTATAGATTAGAAAATGGTAATAAAATATGACAAGAACTCAGAGTTAAACTGTGTCAGAATAAAATTCAGCTTGATGTTAGATAACTTTGATAGAAATTTATGTAATAGATTACAATCAACCAAAAATTATTCAGACAGCTGTTAGTATGACAGTATTTACACAACTACCAATACTTAGTCGGGCAGCCATTAGCCTTAATGACAGCCTGTAGTCTCCTGGGCATGCTGTCACCCAGCTTCATTCAAACCTGAACTTCAATGTTTTTTTCCCAGACTCGGTCTGAATAATTTTTGGTCCCCAAATTTGTATGAATTTTACTGGTAGTCCACTGTATGAAGAATTTTTGGGTATGATTTGTCACAGTTTACTTTATTTTGCTATCCTCACTTACCTAAATGAACTATAGTGTCCTGCACCCACTAGTAAAATAATATAAAAAAAATTATATCTGGTCTCTGAATAATTTTTGGTTTCACTGTATATCCTTCGGTTATTTTCACACTTAATTATGCCCATTAAAATTTATTTTACAAGTTTTTGTTACTTTCACTGTTCATTTTTTTTTTGCTCTATGGTACATCATCTTTAATTTAATAGCATTAGAGCTGCTCCATTGCAGTGGCTCAGTACTGTAATCACGCGCTTTGCTGTAATAATGCAGGGAACCACTCGTTATAAATCTCCTAACTGTGATATTTTCAGAAATAGAAGTCTCGTTTTTTCATCTGAAACGTGCTGTGATTTATATTCCAAAGCCACTCATATAATGCAAAAACACTCAAGCAAGCAAAACACGCGCAACGCGTGCAGGTATTTGTACGGATGCAGAATGAGAGGGACAAGTACAGTACAGCCTAGCGCATTTCACACAGGCTGCTAGATTCACTTTCGCCAGAAAGTCGTATATGCCTAAGGTTGAAAATAAATGATGTTTATAGTGAATGCCCCTATAAATGGTTTTATTTTTACGATTTAGTTTTAATCCAAATGATGTGTGTGCTAAGTGAGTGAACATCAAAGATCACACAACAGAAGTGCGCACGCTCTCTCTCTCTCTCTCTCTCCCTACCGTTAAGTAACTTGTGCATTGTTTTAATTACTTGTCTTTGACATATCCGACCGAACTACAAACTTTCCAGTGATGTCTGTGAGAAAGGTATATTCACTCGACAAGCTCGCGCATCTGCGCCGCCGTGCGCTCAATCCACTCAGCGTGCTTTGTTTATCAGCTCGCGCACACCAGCTATACAGGTGTTAATACTGAATGTTTAACGTTATATTCATTGCATACATATAGTTTGTAGTAAACATCTTTAACTCCATTCTGCTGTCTGTTGTCAGTGTTTCTTTGTCTGAATATGGCGCTTATCACATGTTGTGTGGTATCGGCATTTGGTATCGGGGCATTTTAACGACTATGAGTACGAGTACAGGAGACCAGTATCGGGCCTGATACCGATACCAGTATCGGTATCGGTGCATCCCTAAAAATTGTCAAGATAAACTTTGAATACTGGTTTGATAAAGTCTGAAAAAAAGGTTTTTAAGTTGTGAACATTTATAGGCCAGAGCAAATGTCCTATAAGGTTCATGGGACAGAGCGAATGATAGATCTATAGAATGATGGGAGTATGGATAGATATATAGAAAAACCACTTAATTAGCTAGAATGCATAACATGTGTTTAATTTCTTTTAATTAAAATATTTTAATTGAAGTGCATTCCTCTTACTGTAATTCCAATTCAACTTCCAAATAAATTAGAAAGGAGGACATTCCAAAATTCTGAATTATGCACAAGTCTGGGTAATATGTCTTTTGTTGCATCCTTTATTACAATGTCAACCATTATATATTTCAAGTCCCTCCTTTATTCCGTACACACCAGAACAATAATTTAGAGGATTCATTCATGAATTTAATTGTACTTGCCACTTCCAAAACGTTACAACTACAGGCTAAGGATATAGTCTAGTACTGATTTGTTTCAGGTGATTTACACTGAATGCATGTGTGTGTCAATGGATGTTAGTGAGGACTGTCTGCGGGGGGGGGGGGGGGGGGGGGGGTAGTACGGTACATTTGATGAATGGAACAGAGAGAGATAAAAGGGTAAACCAGATTAAGAGCAATGAAGGACCTCCTGCTGCAGACAACAGAACCCACAGTCAGGCCAAACAGCAGTGTAAGACTAATACAATACAAGTCACTAATTAGCTCCGCTGTTCCCCTTGACATATGTTCTAGAGAGAGAGAGAGAGAGAAAGAGAGAGAGAGAGAGAATTTACAATTTACAATTCTCTCTAAATAATAAAAATTTTACCCTCTACTAGTGCGTATTGAGAAAAGAGCCATCAAATTTTGGAAACACCTAAAAATGAGTGCCCCCAACTCTTACCATTTTAAAGCCCTTAAAAATCCATGAAGTGAACCCTGAAAAAAGTCCCCTGATTCAGATGGTCCTGAAGCTGCAAAAACAAACTAACATGACAACATCCAGCATCAGGACTCTAAAATATTCGGCCCAACAAAATTATAAAAGCACAGAAAGAAAATGATCTAACCTATTGGAATGAAGGAAACAACAGAAAAACAAAGTAAACTTGAATGTTATTTGGCCCTAAATAGAGATTACACAAGTGCAGAATATCTGAGTACAGTGAAAGACAAATGACGAGGTACAGACTGAGCAATCATACTCTGACTATAGAGATGGGCAGATATTGACAGCACTGGCTGCCCAAAGAGAGCCGCATCTGCCCATACTGTAACTATGAAGAAATTAGAAAGAAATTGTATCCCAAATTTGAAATACTTTATCCTGACTTCAACATGTTAAACAAGAAAACACAACTTCAATATTTATTAGGTGAAAAACAAGATTGTATCTTACTAGCAGCAAGATACATTGATGCCTGTCACAAAAAGAGGGAGGAGTCAACAAATCAGTTATGCGCCCCGCCCCCCACACACACACACCACACTGAATTATAAATTGTCCGTAGAATTCAAATGTTAATTTGTTCTACTTTTTAAATGTATATACATGCATGTTTTTGTTGCATATATATATATATACAATTTAAAAAAAGTAAATTGAGAAATACATTTTTTCATTAATCTCATAAATGGTCATCACATTACATTCATGGTCAGACTTTACATATTTACATTACTAAAAAATGAGCAGGACCTCTACAAAGTGCAGTACTCTCATTTTATATGATTCCCCCCGACGATCAATGCAGTAAATGTGGATATATGTAATTCATTAATAAATTAATACATGATTCTTTAAGAAGCTTGTAATTGAACAAGCTACAATGAGGTTCAATTATTTACCATTAGTTAATGCATTAGGTATCATGAACTAACAATGAACAACAATGTTTACAGCATCTATTACTCTAGGTTGATATTATATTATGTTTATTATTGTTCATTGTTAATTCACGTTCATTCATAATACATGAAATAATGCTAATTTAAACAACTTGAAATGTTAAAAATGTATATGTAAAAAATAACATTAACAGATTAATAAATGCAGTAAAATTATTTATTGTTAGCTATTGCATTAACTATATATAGAACCTTCAAATAAAGATTTACCAATTAAATTAATTAATCTTAATTCATTTATTTTTTTGTGCGTAAAATATGTAACAGGGGCATTGTAATTCAACTTGTTTCAAGTGTTACCAGTACTTACATAGTGTAAATGCTTTAGCAATTTACTCTGCGGTGATAGTGACCATGCACTATATAGTGCAATGGTCCAAATCATGATCCTGTCCTCTACTACCTATGGGTTGACCAGCCAGGGTCAAATTCTAGTTAGAAGGTGGGTAACCAGTCACCTAATGGCCGTGGCTGCAGACCAGCAGATGTTTTTATGTATGAACAGTACTTTAATAATTGATATTTGAAGTAAGAAAAGTGTGTTTATTATTTAGTTAATTAGTCTTATTAGTCAATAAAAATCAAAGGCAAACCCACTATCCTTCTTTTAATCTGATCTAATGACAGAAGTCACTCTCTTGTCCAATCAGCAGGGAGAGAAAGATTACTTCCCCACCATATGGTGAGTGAGTGAGTGAGATATCCTTTATATATCATATACTGAGAAATGTAATCATGCACATATTGAGAGTGTGTGAAGTGACCTTATCTACATGAGTCCACATCCTGTTCAGAGATCAAATGCAAAATATAGCTGCAAGCAGCAATTATCAGGGTTTAAGCAATTGAAGGCATTTAAACACATATGGAAAAATACATTACGTATTAATAGTAAGCCTGTAACCACCTAAATCAATGATTTAAAAAAGCATTTTAGGCAAATCCACGTAATTTACTATAGAAATATGATGATTTTTAACGTTTATGACTGTTATAGTGCCACCTATGGTTCGATCTCCACAAAACTTTGCATGCTTGTTTAGATTTGTGAAGTTTTGAGCTTTTGTTTAGGATTTATAGGCTTTCTCTGGGGTATATTTGTACATCCCTCTTTTCTAAAAGACCCCATTATAGCTACTCAAAGGTAAAGTTCAAAATTTTTTGATAATTATTGATCTAGAGCGTCTAGGAATTGTGCTGCGGTGCTTATATTGAGGTTGAGCGAAAACCCTAGGACTAGTTCGCAAAAGTCGTTTTTTTTTACATAATCGAGAATATTTAATGAACGATTTGATTGAGAGCTGTATCTTGAGGCAAAGTTGCTCAGTATGATGAGATCTATGAAATGACATGAATATTGTGTGGATATGTGAAACACCACGTGATTACAGAGGCGTAAAACTCATCAGCGCCAACTGGTGGCCAATTTCTTTTAACGTTCTTACAGACCTCTACGGCCATAAATTGAACATGCCCACAGAGATTTGTTCGGCCTCCGTTAACCTTGTCTATCAGGTTCTCAAAATTCATTGGCCGATGGTGGCCATGTTTTTTGAGATACGCGAATGTCCTCATAGACCCTTGTGGCACTTTGGACAAAGACAAGGCATATACATTTTTAAGTCAATCTGACTAAAAGGTGTGTAGTTACAGCTGTTTTTGTTTTTTCCCCTGTTATAGTGCCACCAAGAGGCCAAAATGTTTTATTTTTATTTTTATTTTTTTTTTTACTGTATTCACAGATTGAACTCCTAACATTGAGTTATAGGCATTTTAGTAAAAGTGATTCCGCCCCTTATGAACATTTTGGTGTCACATTGCGAGTTGAAAGTTCAACTTCTTTTTGGTAATTTTTGATATTCACTCTCCAGAGAATCTTTCTGCACTGGTTTTGGTCATGGTTTGGTGAAAAACCAAGGGCTAGATTGTAAAAGTAGGTTTTTCAAAAAATCCCAAACATTTCACAGGAACATTTTGAGGATCGAATCTGAGGCATGTGTTTTATCCGCCAAGGATTGAGCACTTGGGTCTGCGAATGACGGTTTAGGAGTTACGAGCGCTTTTGTACTTTTGATTGCTGTAGCGCCACTGACAGGCCAATTGGGGCGAGCCTTGGTGACGTTATAGATGGTATCATTACTACCATCCCTCCAAGTTTCAAGTCTCTACGTCTTACGGTTTGGTCTGCCCGCTCACTTTTAAATGGAGAATGCTGATCCTTGGACATTCTAACAATTACAATAGGGTTTCAGCGCTATGCACTTGAACCCCTAATAAACTCTTCTGAGTGTCCATTTATACCCTCTACCAGTGAAAAACAGACTGACTTTTGGGTTCCTGAATTTCTTTTGTAAAAATATAATTTGTGAATTTTAAAATAGCTTATTTTGTCCCCTTTTACAACTTCAATACTACAGTTATAAAGCCGAGTAGAAAGAAAACAGGAAAGAATGGTGGAACAAATCAGGAAACAGGACAAATCAGGACACAAGCCAGACTCAAACCCTAATTCTCCAACTGGTCCACAAAGTCACGACTACCTATACTAAATATCCAAACTCCATCTTTTCTACCAGGTTGTGCTCTAAAACTTCAAATATACAAGGCCTTTTGTCATATCCAAAAGTCCATTATAAGCTATACTGTAGGCTACATGTTGTAATAACGCCACAAATGACATCCTCTTCAAAATAATGGCAGGCATAACACAAGGGTTAGGAGGTTGCACAGAGGTAATTTGCTCTTGAGGAAAGCGAACCAGTGTTCGGTAACGATATATTTGTGAATCTAAGCTTCTGGATCGTTCAGAGGAAGTATTAGTGTCACTAAGACAGAAGGCACATATAGACTTGCACGGCGCTCCAGAACAACGAAACAAGCAGGAAGCTTGAGAGAAAGAGAATACATTTCCCAGATCAATAATTATGAAGGCCATGAGAAATAGGACTGAAATCAAAGAAAGCAGTCTAAAGAGACACAAAACAATAGTGACCAGCCATTCTGTGACTAAGACGATGAGGAGAACGCCTCTCTGACTACCCCAGTCTTCATCATTTTGAGGATCTGTTTATTGATGAGGTCCAGTTGAGTGAAACTGGAAAAGAGATACAGTCAGATCGACCCCGATCGATAAAGAGCAGGTCAGCGACTCAAAATGACTCTTAGTTATAATGCCGAACAAGCCACAGAGGAACGGGGGAGGGGAGGAAGAGAAAAAGAAGAAAAAACAGAATTAAAGACATGATAAGGGAAAAGAAGGACCACCCGGATGACACAGTAGAAGAAGAGAACGGATCAGAGAACAAGTGGCACTTTTTCATGCTGTAAAACAGACTTGCTTTGTTTCAACTATTGGAAACAGCATAAAAAACGACTACCGTTCTCCTGAAATCTCCAAAAACACTCAGCTGGGGACAGAAGCCAAGGAAAAGCTTCATCACAGAGAGACCCTCAGGTACAACACTCCAGTTATCTTTCCAGTGCAGCACTTTGTGGAAAGGTTTTGGCCCTTGTGCAACACACACTCAGGTGCCGCTGCGGACCGAGAGAGCCATACGTTTCTAAGCTTTCAGCCAATCTTTGCTCTGAGCGGCCCAGTTGATGTTCGGCTTCTGATGCTTGCTGCATTTTGATGTCGAATCTCTTTTCGTTCTACAATAAAGTTCTGCCGCAAAGTGAAAAGAAAGAAAAACGCGCAAACGAAACAAAACGGGACACAAATTGCTCTCTTTGTGCTGCTCTATATAGGTCTGCTTAGCATTCAAGGGCAGGGCTGTTTGTGCACATTGTGTTTGAAGCCCTCTGCACTCTGGTTTTAGATGCTGTGTGATAATGTAAGCCAATTCCCATTCCACCCTCCCCATCTCATTCGCCTTATTGTTCTGCTATCCTCTTCCCCATCATAGAGGCAAAGTGCCTCCCGCTAACGCGGAGCTCCGTATTTAAATTACACTAGCAGTTTAAGAGCACACTGGGGAAATCGACAAGAAGCAGAATGAGAGGGTGTGCGGATGAAAGAGATACCATATTAAAGTGCGAAAGAATAAAATAAAAAAAATGAAGGGCGGGAGAGAGAGATACATGATTTGACAGTTTTCTTCTCTTCTGTTCAATCAGAGGCAGCGATGTGGAACCGTAGGAGGAACAAATAGCGCCTCACAACAAAGATGAAAAACAACTTGACTCTTCAATGATATTCCATAATTCAGAGCCTGGGGTCGAGAAAGCACCATCAAACCATAACCGCAGCCTGCGCGAGTTAAATAGCTATATAAATATGGCAATGGAGGTTAAATAGGAGAATTGGCCATTTTCTCCCCTCAGTTTCTTCACAATGTGGACCGAAGAGTAAAAACTCTTTGGGTCTTGCTGAGAGAAGAAAAAAAACAAGGGCAATTTAAAGAGTTTAAATGTGACAAACAAGCACAATAACTTCTGCTTGACTTGTATGGGCCAGAGGAAACTGACAAACCCAGAATGCATTTCTGTGCTGGAAAGTGGATGTATTTTGATTTGCATGTAAATTGCAGACAAGGGACTTTTTAATTCCAGACCAGGTGTACTTTCTAATGCTCATGCACTTGTGCACACACTCGCACACACACACACACACACACACACACACACACGTGTACATGCAAAGAGGCGGTGTGACATGAAAAACGCAGTGAACACAGCTGTTGTAGTCGAAAACCTTTCCTTGAGGAGTCTTGCATGCAGCTATAAAGGGTGCAGATGGGTTTTACGGTGTTTTCCGGAATCACTTGGAACCTTTAAGTACTAACATCATTTCCAGTGACTTGATGGGATGAGAACACATTATTTGCATAATGGGGCAATCCAGTCTTCTTCAGGCTATGGAAACATACACTATAGAGCCAAAAGTATGTGGACACCTGAACAACATATTCATATGTGCCCTCTGGTAAGGGTTTTCACTAGATGTTGGAACATGGATGCAGGGATTCGCTCTTATTCAGACACAAGAGGATCAAGAGGTCAGGATGATGCTATAATAAAGATAAATTAAAAACATTTTAAGAAAAAAAATCTTTCAAAGAAAACATTACTAAGAACTTATTTATGATTGCTTTAGGAAAAATTTATTTTATTTAAATGTTTTATTATTATTTTTTTAATAGATATTATTCAGGTACTAATCTTAGAAAAAAATATTTATTTGCTTCACTGCTTATTAATATTTGATCAAATAACTGTATAAATAAATATATAAATAGCACAAAAAGGATCCCTGTAGACTCTCATGGCTATGTCAAGGTCAATAAATTTCTTATAATATCAGGTAATAACACATATTTATGACAAGGTAAGGTTTCGGCAGGATGTACAATGTCATGTCGTGCAACTTCCTAGAAACTTAATGATATTTATGAATGCATGATTCATGATATTTTTAGAAAGTATTTTAGGTTTATATTAATAATATTATAAAATATTAGATATACAATTTTTAAGAAAAGTTTCAATGTAATAACTCATTTTAATGAAAATGTCATGTTATGTAACAATTAAATAATATATCTAAATACTTCATTACTTGATTGTAACAAAACATGACAAGTCAAAAGAAATCTAAAAACATTTCTTAAAAAGTGGCATATATTTTTTAAACCATATGAAACCAGCAAGAATACAAAGAGCACATTTACATGTTTCAAACAAAATGTTTCCATTATTTTAGTCATTAACCCTCTTCTGACCCAAGATCATTGGCCCAAGAGCATCATTGAGATCAGGCACTGATTTGGGTGATTTTGAGTCCATTGCATCCCAAGGGTGTTTAATAGGGTGTTGCATATGGTACATGTATTCAAATTCCATCAAACCCATGTGATCCAGACAGTTAATACAGAAAATGTTCCCTGGGCGAAAGAGGACGGAAGAGAACAGATAAAGATATGTAAGTGGAGTTTGATTATGATTACAATGCAAAGTAAACGTGCGCTCCATGCGACGCCATATAATGCGTACCATGTGAAGTGAAGCACTTTGTTTACTCTCAAGAGCCCATTGGAAGCAGCACCGTAGCACAAAACACGCTGTGCGGCTCACAAAATGACATGCACGACATACTGTATAACTGCAGTATCATAACATAATGGACCGTGTTACACGTACACAACACACATGTGATAGGAAGGAGTAGGTGAAATGTGCATTGAGGGCAAACTCTTGAATGGGTTGTTAGCATGTGATCATCCAGGAGCTCCAAGGGGCTTTTAGCATAGTACTTTTAAGAGACTTAGGAAGGTAAAAAGACTTACACAAGTGAGCTACCATTAAAGGGGTGGTTGATTGCGATTTCACTTTTTTAACGTTAGTTAGTGTGTAATGTTGCTGTTTGAGCATAAACAATATCTGCAAAGTTACAAAGCTGAAAGTTCAATGCAAACGGAGATATCGTCTTTTAAAATTCTGGCAGTTTAATGCCTACAAAAACAGCTGGTAGGGACTACAACAAGTTACTTCCCGGTTTCGTGATGTAACAAACACAGATAAACCCCTCCCTCGGGAAAAGGCAGCAAAGGGAGCGAGGCCATGCTGCGCTGCTTTAGAGAAGACTGAGGAATAGAAAGCTAGAGGTGCACGTAAAAATCTATTCACATATGAATAGCGATTCTGTCTTCTAACGATTCTAATGGATTCACAAGTTTAAAAATCAATGTTCTAAAGCAGCTGTTCTTAATATTGTTCCTTGCGTTCCCCTGCTCTGCATCTCTCTCTCTCTCTCTCTCTCGCTCTCTCTCTCATTCAGCTCAGCTCCAATAATGAACTGTTCCATTTATATACTTATTTTCACATAGCTATCATTAAACATGGATGCGCGTGCAGTTGCTGTACTGTATTAAAGCTTTAATCAGCATAAAACCGTATATTAAATAGTAAAGGTAAATTATGTGAAAAATAATGTGTTTGTTTTTTTAAACAAAGCATTAACACATGTTAGACTGCACCCCATAAACACAATAAAGCCTAGAAAAAAAACAGTGAACCACCCCTTTAACACATACATACAAACCCTACTCTAGCCTTCGACAAAACACACAGGTCTACATGTATATCGGCAGATAGACAAAACAGTGTGTTCTTTCCTTTCATCTTTGTGAGTTAATTATAGGGAGATAATCTTAGTGCTGGACCCCTTAGTTGGGGCATCTGGCCTCTATCGGGAGCCAGGACTGAAAGGTCAAGAATGAGTTTTCGAAGTAGGTCGCTGTGAAAGCAACAGGACTTACCATGGGGTTATCTGATGTGGTCAACTTGACAATTTATTCAATAGTCGTTAATGTGTGGACCACTGCATTGGTACTATAGTACTGGGATTCATTTTTTGCTCTGCAAAGTTGATTAGTATAATTTTTGCTTTACTGTTGCTGCACTTCAGAGTGTATTTGAATTGCATGTTTTTTCGCCCACACATCCAGTGTATCTTTTCAAAAACAGCTGAGAGAAAATGAATGAAAAGGGAAAGGAAAGAAATTAGAGTAGATGTTGAGTGGAATAGGCAGATACATGTAAAACTTCAGCTATTTACTTTTCTCTTCAGCAAGTATATATCCATTCTGCTTCACCTTTCAGATTCTGCCTTTCAGTCCATTATCTGTGTCCAAAGATGCAGAAAACGAAAGCTCACAGTTCTTTCACACCTTGCAGCCTTCAATTTATCCTTTTAAACCTTAAACATTCAACCATCAGTCCTCAGAGCTGCACAACCCTATAATCAGCAGATAAGACTGAGGCGCTTAGACTATAAAGACATGCCATGTTCCACACAGCAGAAACGGTGCAGTACTGCTTAGCCGCCAAACTAAGAATGGGTGGAAGATGAAGACATGACAACACGTATGGGTTCATAGAAATTTTAAAACAGCCAAGCTATTATTAGAAATTTCCTGAATTCATTACAGTAAATGTTTAGAAAATATATACTGGTATATTTAAATTTTTTAATTTAGTTTAGATAAATCTTCTAAACTAGCTGAACTGAAGTGGAACTTAAAGAACATGGACCATCAGCAGTTTTTATTCATTTCCAGTTTGTTGAAAGCGAGAGGCAAAATGGTTTACAGCCATATCTGGGCTTTGCCAAACTGGTTTTTAATAAAAAAGTTTTCACTGCAAGTGAAGCTCTCGAAGTTTGAGAAAGTAGAATTGGGCTCCTCAGTTCTATTGTCAAAGACTTTTAAGTCTATATGAAAACAAAATCAACCCCACTTCCTTTTTTAAAAATACATTCTTGGTGTTATTGTGAACAAAGCATTGGCATACATTACTGCAATTATTATTATTTTTTTTTATCATTCATCAAAACAAAACAACCTACCTTTTCACTGACATCATCAAGCCCTCTTATTTTAACTCCTCCCCTCCAACCACCTGTCATATAAAGACCACAGCCAACTACACTGGTGCATTTTTGTTTGCCACGCCCACAATCCAGTTAATTCCAGATGAATATAATCAAGTCACGGCCTACATATTTACTTGAATATCATTTCACTCGATAAAGTAAAAAATTGCCTAATTAAGTAAAATTAACAAAATTAAATACTTTTTTGATTTTACTCATTTTCTTAAAGTGCCCCTATTATGGAATTGTTACGGTTCCTGATATTGTTTTGGGAGTCTCCTACAATAGGATTACATGCGTGCAAGGTCAAAAAACGCTTTCGTTTTCTCAAATTATGCATTTAATATCACCTAATTTTCCAGCGATTCTCAAACGATTCTTTTGAAGCAGTTCAAAGATTCAGTCTCTCTAAACCCCTATTTTCCGTGAGCCTGCTCTGAATGGTCAGATGGCCTAGTCTGTTGTGATTGGTCTACGGCGTATAGCGCGTTTCGGAAACAATACGCCTATTTCAATAGTTCTGTATTTTGAACGCTCTTTAGAAAATATAAACATCTATTAATTATCATACTTACAGGTTGTAATTCAGTGGAGCAGCTGGTCCAAATAAACAGGATACTGATCCATCTTTCAACAGCAAGCATTTTGTGAATCCCATGTTGAACTCCCCAAGATTAGAGAAGCAGTCGTCAGTAGAATGACGTTTTTTTGAGCGGGGTCAAGATGTTCGCGGCCGGCCAATGTAGAACATAGGCGCGCATTATGCAAATGGATTATCCCGTAACCTGTAGCTGTCACGGAAGTTGGATTTGAATTACTAATGAGTCGTTTCAGCTGTTCAGAGTCGATTCTTTATTTTGGGAGACAATAACTTTATTTATCGTGCACTTTCAGCTTTACAACTTTGCAGATCGTTTACATTCACATACAGCTACATTACACACTGCATGAATGGCATTACTGGAAATGGCATATAGGGGCACTTTAAGACTTTAATTTTTTTTTTGCCATGTCACTGCACTGACATTATCAAATATATGTTTAATGAATGAAGCCAGAAACACCACAATCATCGTATAACCATCCTTCAGTCTAACCACAGCCTCTATGTACTCTTCAGTGCATTGGTAACCACAAAAACTTCAGCAACAGAAACTCTTCTATATGTCCAACATAACTGAACAGTAAACACTATCAGGTCTTTGCCTTTACTCAAAATATTCATAAAACAACACTTGATTTCTCTCTCAATTCAGTCCTTCACAAAGTAAGCTGGGAGCTAAAAATCCATCCATCCAGTTATTGCAAAAAAATAAAAAATTGCTGTCCTAATACAAATGCATTACGTAATCTTATACACAATGAAATTAAGCTGTAATAAAGTGGAGTAAAATCAAAATTGTGTAATAATCAATACATGTTATATTTATAATATATGTACATATATCTATTTATAATAATATAATGATTAATTATTAAAATGATAGAATAGAATTATCATAAGAATTAGATATAAAAAAATCATAACTGTGACTTTATATCTCACAATGTGACTTAATTTCTTATTTTAAACATTACCTCACAATTACCTTTTTTACTCTGAGGTGGAAACATGCCTCCATAAATGAGTATGTTTGTAATAGAAAACTAATTTGTGTGTAAGAGAGGACAACACAGAGAATGTAAAACATAAATATGGACATTTATTTGTGCACGTGTACCTGTGTACACACACACATTTCAAACAAACATGGTTTTTAATAACAGCCATCTCATTTGACAATAAATATTGCATCTGAATCTCACAGACGGAGATCCCTTTGGAACCGTCATTGAGAGTGCAGAAGTCTGCTTTAGGGCATGATTCTTATTTCACACTCACAGTGTACGCATGTGTCGATGCATGCTTTCCAGGGCAAGGCAGTGAGACAGTGTGTGAATGATCCGTACATGTGAGCTCATGCGATCGCATATGTCTACGTTGCATGTGCTTGAGTGTAACAGATGAATCACGCATGAGTGGTCAGGTGTATTTCTATTTGAGTACTACAGCAGACTATTCAAGCAATGTCTGTACGTGTATACAGTATGTGTGTGTGTGTGTGTGGTGATAATCCCTCTCTGTAATGTCATTCATAGGGTCTGGATGATCAGTTCAGGCACAAGTGGTAATACAGCCAGTGTGGTGGGATAATTGTGTCTGTATGGGGAGAGAAGAAGGGGGTTCTGGGAAAATAGAAAGTAGACATTCAAAGACTCATCAGAGATTATACACTCACACTTCTTTTGTTGCAAAGGCTTATACCAAACTTCACCTTAAACCAAAAGTGAAGAGGCTCGGACTCACTGAATATGAGATATTGTGGCTCAGATCTTGCCTGTCTGTCATTTTTTTTAAAGAACCAGTTAAAAGTGTGCACAATGGTGCATTGTTTGCATTTTATTTTTATGATTTCACTGGAGCAGAGTGACTGAGAGCTGTATGGAGGGCCAAATAACTTATATAAAATAACATTTTTTAACTGCTGGTAAATTCAGCACTACAACTAGAACGATAAATGCATAAATAATGCATTTGAATCTGAGAAATAATAACCTCCCCCTCCCATTTCAAGGCCTGTTCAGACCATGAATATTAACCATAATGATAACTATGACTGTAAAGTTTTAATAGCTGTTTTAATTCTGTAAGAATAGCAAAGTCCACACCACAACTACAACAATAATGACATGGAGGAACAAAATCACTTTCAGATTTATTATTTTTTTGCAGCTGATGAATGATAAAAACATTGACAGCCAATCATAATACACCTGTCTTTAAAGAGTGCAAGCATTTACTGTAAAGCAGCAGACAACATGACATGCTTAAAACAGCATCCCTAAACCGCATCCCACATGACTTTATCGTTTGAGTAAAATGACTTTACTAGCCAATCGATAAAGAGAAAGCAGAGGCAGTCTAACATACTGTACATGCATCTGATCCGGGTTAGATTGAGTGTCAGAACAGGATCAACACAGCAAAAGTAATATTGATATTTTATTTTTTTTCTGCCGCCTGTGAAAGTAGGAAGGAATATGGTCCCACAGCCTATGCTTACAAAAATAACTGAAGCCTCTGATTCAGTAAATGTGAAGAAAGAGCACATAATCAGCGATTTTCTGTTGCTTAAGCCTTAAAGTACACTAAACTCCAGCAGGTCTACAGATATAGATAAACTGGTGTTCCCATTAGGGCACACATTACCCTTTAATGACAACAATTAACACCAAGCAAACTGCCTCGCGTGCAGACGCATGCATAACATGCACCCAATGGAAAAAAAGCCCTCAGCGAAAGATGACATATGGCATGAGCAATTTCCCCCTCAATTTCAGCTCCAACTCCAGCTGATGTTTTCATGTGCCAGAAAATAGCCATTCCCCCTTTACTCCCCCCACTCTGAAAGTCATCTGCTCCATGAGCAGTAAGCGCCATCGTGGCTTGTAGACCCAAATGAGAGAGTACAAATGATTTGTTGCACCATCGTCCTGCAAAGGCGCCGGAGAACGGAAACAGGGAAGGAGAGGGGGAGGAGGGGAAAGAGAAGAGAGGGAGGAGACGTGGAGGGGGAGATAATGTCACTTTCATCTTGTATTCCTCCGCCAGCCCATAATGCTCATTTTTCCCCATTTTCACAGCAAATTCGTTTCAGTAGTGGCAGCCAACCCCCATCCCCCCCTCCAACTAGAGCAAATGAGAGAGAAATGAGAGAGCAAAGGCAAACGAGAGGGAGGGCGAGAGAGAGGGGTGCCGTTGGGGGGTGAGTGGGCCGAATTTGCACAGTGACCTTTTTCTGATCCAATCTCACTGATGAATCCTAATGAAGGATTTAATAAAATCACACTTTACAATCTGTCTCTGCATCAAAGCGTGGAATCACATTCATATCAGACCAACTGCGTACACAAAACCGATGAAATAAATATCAGATCTAAACCTGTGTGTTTTGTTGCACCATCGTCCTGCCAAGGCGCCGGAGAACGGAAACAGGGAAGGAGAGGGGGAGGAGGGGAAAGAGAAGAGAGGGAGGAGACGTGGAGGGGGAGATAATGTCACTTTCATCTTGTATTCCTCCGCCAGCCCATAATGCTCATTTTTCCCCATTTTCACAGCAAATTCGTTTCAGTAGCGGCAGCCAACCCCCATCCCCCCCTCCAACTAGAGCAAATGAGAGAGAAATGAGAGAGCAAAGGCAAACGAGAGGGAGGGCGAGAGAGAGGGGTGCCGTTGGGGGGTGAGTGGGCCGAATTTGCACAGTGACCTTTTTCTGATCCAATCTCACTGATGAATCCTAATGAAGGATTTAATAAAATCACACTTTACAATCTGTCTCTGCATCAAAGCGTGGAATCACATTCATATCAGACCAACTGCGTACACAAACCCGATGAAATAAATATCAGATCTAAACCTGTGTGTGTGCCGGCCCAACGGATGCTGTCGTCAGGTGGAGGGGGGGCTGTGGGTTGGTACGGGCCCCCGAAATTGGCCAGACTGAACAGGGAACGCGTGGCCCATTTGTTCCAGATGCGGTCTAAAATCACATCTCATCACTTTCATTTAGACCTTAATGAGTTAGCTGTCAACACGGTGCACAATTCTACACTGATGTACACACAGTTAAAGTTTGTAGGAAGGTCACTTCAGTTGGTAATGGTGGCGAGACGATTTTTCTCTAAAAACGTTTTTGAATAAAATTTTTGTCATCTTATGGTAACATATAATGGACTAAAGAAGACTATTCTGATGCTATTTGAACAATGTGAGCATTTTCATTATTTTTAGAGACTATGTTTCCTGACAGATGAAAGAATGACATTAGATGCACACTTCAGAATCTCGATGGAGTCCATTGGTCATCTTAGTATTTTTTGTCTATTTTTGCCATTCATTTTAGGTATACTGTGTATACAGACATGTTGGATTTGTTTACACTTTATTAAAATGTGTCCTTGTTACAGTGCAATTATACAACAAAGTACTGAGTAATATTAATGTAAAGTTAGGGTTAGAATTTTGGGTTTGGTTTAGAGTTGGTTGCTTGTAACTTTGCCTAACTTACTATTATTACTATGGCAAGCACATTTAAGATATGTAATACAGACACTGTAAAATAAAGTGAAACTTTAGATTTTTATTTGTTTTGGAAATTAAAGGGAAAGTCATAGAAATCTGAAACAACATCAGGGTGAGTAAATGATCAAGTGTTTTATGTTTGGGTCATCTCCTTATTTGTATGTAATGTCTTTGTTTTGAAATACAGAATGGAAAAATAATGTTGCAAAAATGCATTAATTACCATTCAAAACAGACTTGTTTGCTGTCTAGCATCTCCTTTTGTGTTCTGTGGAAGAAATTAAGTCATACAGGTTTGGGAAGACATGAGGTTCAAATGAGAGTAAATGATGACAGAATTTTTGGGTGAACTCTTCCTTTAAAAAGTTTGTATATGTAATATGATGTTTAAAAAGCAACACAATGCTTTCCCGATGACATGCTGTTCCAAAGACATCCCCGCAAAATATGTGTGCCTGTTGGTTTTAAGGCTTTAAGGCATGTTAATATTCTTCAGTACAAGGAGGTAGTACTGCTATACACCATCGTACATTAACCTTAGTGGGAGAGGAGAAAAACCAACAACAGCACTTAAACTGCACAAGACAAGAACTGGAAACTACTCTTCACAGACACAGGGCCAAAATTAGTGTTCTGTTAAGATATGAGGTGCCGATGACTTTGCAATGCTGCCATCTGGTGGACAAAGAAACTCACAACGTCAGACTGTGAGAACAAGAGCAGAGAGATTTTATGTGATGATCTGATTAATATAAAATACAAAAGCATAAAAGCTGTTAAACTGGCTTTGTGTTTCTACTTCCAAAAGAGGTGGTGAGGTCACTGCATAATGTCTCTGAATTTGTGTGCAATCTGAAAAGCAATCTGCGTGACCAGCACAGATCGAATGACAGTACTCATTCATAATACTCATTGATTCCATATGAAATATCCAATATGCAATTTCTTACTGATTACAATTCAAATGACAATTACTCAGACTCATACAAGAGAGAGACTGATAGACAGAGTGAGAAAGGGAGATAGAGAATGTTCTGGCTTTGTAATCTACATTGTAAATGTGTGCACATGGATGTGAGAGGATAACACACAAATCGTTGTGTAAATATGTGCGTTATTCAGAGAAATGTCTGCACTTTAGCTGAGAGAATAAATGTGTGTGTGAATTAAAAAGATCAGTCAGTGAGCATTTAGAAATGTGTGTGCATATTGCTAATCCATCCATCCATCCATCCATCTATCCTCATACCATTCGACTATCTATCTATCCATCCATCCAATTATTCATCCATCCATTCATCCATCCATCCGATTACCTATTATCCATCCATCTGCCTTTATATCCATCCATCTATCCAGCTGAATGAATATCTATCTATCTATCTATCTATCTATCTATCTATCTATCTATCTATCTATCTATCTATCTATCCATCTATTCATCCATCCATCCATCTATTCGACTATAGTGTATATCCATCCATCCATCCATCCATCCATCCATCCATCTATCTATCAGTTCATCCATCCACCTATCTATCTGACTCTAGGGTAGGATGTGTAAACTCAAGGCTTCATTGATATACTGAAGAGTTTTGTATCCATCATGAAGGTCTAAACTCTGTTGCAAACATGCAGTGAAAATGGAGGTCTATTCTGCATCTTTATTTTGAGAGCACTCAGCAGAGTAAGTACTACATGCCTTTACAAACAGCACCTCAGCAGCCTTTTTTTTTTAATGGCACTGATATGCTCCCATTGAAAACAGAGCACTCAAGAGTAGACAACAATGACTCAACTGAGATTTTCCCCCATACATGTCCAATAGGCTCTATTCTGCACACGTTCTTCTCCTCAGCAATGACTGAAACATTTGCTAAAAGCTTCTCTTCCAGGCTTTTTGTCCATCAGTACAATTCCAACCTAAGGCTGCTCCTGTAGCGACCTAAGCATAATGAATTATTCACTCCTCTTCTTTGTAATTAATGGTCTGTGCTTTAAAGTGCATCTCTAAATTGATATGTTTTATGGGGTCCTGTGAAACTGTTGTGCAAATCAGTCCACCATCTCACTAAAGGCCATACACGGCGGTTTCTTCATGTGGAAAATCTAATTCATAAATGCCAAGTGGGAGCAGTTGCAAGGAAAATGTATTTTCTCATACAAACATATACTGTTATGGTGAGGTTTGTCATTGAAAGAAACTGCCCTGATACAATTTTACCAACGTGTGTGATATACAGCACAAAAAGGCAGAAAAAGGAAAACTCAAACAATCATCAGTTTCTTTGAAAATAACTGTAATAATAATAATTGCATTAATTTATAACTAAATGCATGAATCTCATGAAAACTATCAAGGAATGTCTATATTTCTTCCCAAAATCAAAATAAGAAAATGAGAACATAGAATCAACATAAAAATTAAACATATTTAGTACCTTGTGTGACAAATTCTAAGTAGCCTACTTTAAAGATACACAACAATTTAAACGTTTGGGGTTTGTAAGATTTGTAAAAAAAAAATTACAATAACTGTTTCTTTTTGAATATATTTTAAAATTTAATTTATTTCTGTGATGGCAAAGCTGCATTTTTAGCATCATTACTCCAGTCTTCAGTGTCACATGATCCTTCAGAAATCATTCTAATATGCTGATTTGCTGCTCAAGACACATTTCTTATTATGAGCAAAGTTGTGCTGCTTAATAATTTGTGGAAAACATGGCACTTTTTTTCAGAATTCTTCATTGAATAGAAAGCTCAAAAGAACAACATTTGAAATAGAAATATTTTGTAACAGTATAAATGTCTTTACTGTCACGTTTGATCAATTGAAAGCTTCTTGCTGAATAAAAGCATTTGTATTATTAATTATAAAAAATTGCTTACCCCAAACTTTTGAAAAAGTGTCTATTCAGTCATTTTTGAGACATGGGACAAAACAGGTCCAGCCAGGGTAACTGCTATTAGGTTTAAAAATAAAAATATTTTCAATTTTAAATGTCATGAGGGATTAATAATAGAATGTATTTAGCACAATTATCACCTTCAATTTAATTTTCTCATTATTATACCAAATCTATGTTGTGTTTTGAAATGTTAAAAACATCTTGAATGCTGCAAAGATAAAAGCTGAAATTATATTACACAGTCCAAGGTAAAAAAAAAAGCACATTTTGTTAAAAAAGAGAAAAGTTGGGAGGTTGTATCAAAGCATAGCTCAGTAGCTTAGTACATATAAGATACATAAATGTAGTTTCATTTGTCTGAGTACAAGGTTTTATTTTTTCAATTTTGCACCCTGTTTTGTCCCACTTCTCAAGAATGAAATTGTTTAAATCAATGAATCAATAAATAAATACAATTTAATTTTCATCAAACATTACTCAAAAATGAATAACTAGGAGAGTTTTACCTTTCTCTGATACCTCAGTGTCTTCCATAAAAGTGCTCAGCTCTTTGGTTTGACCGTCTGCTCTTTGAGTCTGATTGGCCTCTGCATGCATCACTGGTCACTCTACAGAAAGACAAGAGACAATAGGTTACTCATTTTTCAAAACAACCTGAAGTGGGAGTGATGTGTGTGTTTGGTGTTTATTGGGGGATTTGAGAGAAGTAGGCATCTCAGTGCTGTAAAGAAGATTGCTGGATCAAAGCCCACTCAAGGCCTCTCATCTGACCACTGCTGTTGTGCCTTCAAACAAATAAATTGACCTTTGTGTGTACTGTACTGCAAGTTTCCTATAGATACTCAATCTTCTTTTCCTCTTATCTTTCGCTTCACGTCAAGTCAAAGCACAGGGTTTTCAACTAATATTTTCTCACCACTTGCTGTGAATGGATCTTTCCTCCCCAGCATGCATCAGCACACATTCTCTTCCTCTCTTTGTTCTGTTTATCTCCACCTGGACTATCATGACTCACGCTCTTCAACACAACATATTCTCCCAATCACTTCCCGGGACAAAAAAACATTTTTATAAAATCTTTTGAAGGCACGTCACTACTAATCCTGCAGTCTCTGCCTTTACACCCTGCTGCCACATCTCACAAACACAAAATTTTAAGCCTCGGTTGTATCAGAATATGGTGACATTGCTTTGGCATGGATTTTTAGTTTTTTTGTGACTTTATTTAAAGTAAAACAATTATATTTTTGGAGTGAAGCATTGAAAAACTTTAAATGCATTAACTTATTACTGTCGCTTCAACAAGACTATGGTGGTTTTGTTACTTATCTAAAAAGTTTGTAGAATTTTCCTGGTAGAGATAAAAAAATCCAAAACCTACCTTGCTTGAAAGTTTTACAGCAGTTTTTGCACATGTACTTCCTTATGAGATGGTCTGATAATGATGCATTGAGCACAAGCCTTACTTTTATCATCAACTCGGAAGCGATTCAGACACTCTGAATAGTTTATAAAGAACTGAGGCACCACGGCACACAGTGACGGCAGAAATAGAAGAAGTTCTGCTTTTGAAAAAATAATAACGCTGTCTGGGTGGTTTTGTTGGTACAGAAGCGTAGAAGAAGAATAGAAAAAAAAGTCACAATGCCATCCTTTTAGACGGATGAAGAGGCATAAAAAAAAGAAAATATAGCCTGAGGCTCTGAGCGTACTTCCCCTAATAATGTATAGTACCCCAGTCCTCAAGCAAGTACCAAATATCTAAGTTTATAGTGTGTAAACTTTACTTAACAGCGCACTGTGATAAGTTAAGCAAAGAGGAACCACAGATCTCATACCTTACCTTATAATCTAAACTTCTGTACTGGTCTATTATTCAAGTTGCATTAGATCTCAGGGTGTTTATGGTCTGTATTTGTACTCCAATTCAGATTAAAGAGATATGGAATTAAACACCCTCGTATGCAAGAAAGACGTTGAAAATACATGTTTTCAAAATCTTTTCCAGATCAGTCCAGATCAGGTCAAACCAAGTATCAGTAAATAAACCCTGCCAAACAAGTTCAACGTCTTTGTCCCAGACATAACTATGGTGTCATTGGGTAGTTGAAAGTGAAAAGTATGTAACTTCAGAAAGTTCAAAGTGACTTTAGCTGCAGCAGCCCAGCGCCTCAGGCAGCACTGACACACAGAGGCTCAGTTCAGCACTGCCCATTACAGCTGCATGTCTTGTGATTCTCTTTAAACAGCTTCTTTACTATTGTCAAATACTGTGGTTTTAACAAGAAAAATCAAACGAGCAAAAGCAAGGAGCAGCTGTGTGGAAAAGGCTAGGCTAAAGGCACGTTAAAGATCTGTTTAAGTCTAAACATACAGTGCAGACTTTCTGACTCTTGCTTACTTTTGGGTATCCACCATTAAACTGTTTAACAGCCATTTCTAATCAAAAGCAACTCAGATGATAAAAATCTCAAACAACAATCAAGTAACACTCAACCAATATAAACTCTCACCTTCACTTGTAGCATGCCATCTGTTGTTGTCTGTTAAAACTGTGAAGTTCTGGGACAAAGTAAAAGCCTTGCTGCTTTTGGGTATCCACCATTAAACTGTTTAACAGCCATTTCTAATCAAAAGCAACTGATAAAAATCTCAAACAACAATCAAGTAACACTCAACCAATATAAACTCTCACCTTCACTTGTAGCATGCCATCTGTTGTTGTCTGTTAAAACTGTGAAGTTCTGGGACAAAGTAAAAGCCTTGCTGTGATTTCCCTATGCAAACACTGAGGGGAGTTCACCTGAAATTCAAATCAAATACATACAACATACCAATGTTTATTTATGGTGTCCAATCTAATTTGCGTGTATTTGCATATTTTTCGCACATGCTTCCAGAGAAACTATATGCACTTTATTTTCTCTGACCTTACTATGCTTATTATATACAGGTACTTTGTTCTGTTATTATGCTGAAAAACATTAAAATTCATTTGAATGGCTTTACAAAAGGATGTTAAAGAGTACTTTGCCACCAGAAGAAAATATTTTGTTCATGTTGCACTAACGTTATGGCAGTTGTCTTGGACTGACACTTAGTATGGTGAATGCAGCAAAAGTTTCCAGTTAATGAACTGTGGGATATTCACAGTCAATCCTGTCTAATAATGAGAATTACTAAAATAAAGCAAGTAGTATTCAGCTGGTCATTTGATCTCAACAGCTTTTATTACTTTCGGCTATTGATATAACTTGAATCTGAGTGTACATAGTTTTAAATGTATTATCAATGTAAAAAAGAACTAAAATTAGCAAAAAATAAGTTAAAATAATGAACTACCAAATAACATGCATTTTGAGTCATTAACTTTAAATATGCACTAAAATTAAATATATAACATTTTAAAATAAATACAATTTTAAAAAGCCATGCCAGAACAGGTACCAGGGCTGCAAATTTATCATAAATTAAGCTATCACTCACTAGGGCAAGCTAAAACATTGCTGAGGTGTCTTTTCTTCATTTTCCTAATAACTAGGCCCTGACATTATATTGACTTCCAAGGGAGAAAAAGTATTATTAGTTCAGCATGTTGCTGTGGATGTGTTAGAATCTCACTTTATGTTGAATTATGCTCTTTATCCAGCAGACACTAAACTTGCATAAATCCAACAAAAATGTAATGTGTTGTAATGCATAACTGCATGTATATGAAAAAATAAGATAAAATAAAACAGCTCATCTTGACTTCCTGAGGGTGACTTTCAACATATTCCGAAGGTTAATTGACCTTTTCATTGACCATTTAAGAAAAAAATACTTAATTTTTTAACATGTTGTCTTATTTTGTACCCTATATTTATGGAAAGTGTCTATAACAACATGCGGACATTAAGAAGTGCATGTCAGTGAATGTCCTAATGTAAAATGTGTCTTGATCAGAAACCCCCCTGCAGGTGACACTGTTGCTCAACATATTCCCTCTATGAGGTTGTTTGGTGCCTCACCAGTGCAAAGATACTACATCAGTGTGTGTTTGTGTGCAGTGTAGTCAAAGGGTTAGTTCACCAAAAAATTTAAATTCTGTGATCACTCTTATGTGCCGTTCCATACCTATAAGACTTTGGTCAATCTTTGAAACACAATTAAAGACATTTATAATGAAACCTGAAGGTCCAGGTAACCAAAACAGAGAAGATCCAAAAAGGTCATACAGATGTTGTAAAATGAAAACATATGAATCGAGTAATGTGTAGAGTCTTTTGTAGAGATATGATCCCTTTATATGATGAACAGATTTAATTTAGGCTTGTATTTCCATCTAAACAACGATGGACACACATACATAATAGCACAATTACATATGGTAAAGTTTGCACAAGTTTAAGGTTCTGTGTTTACCAGGTAAACTTGCGCAGGAGATGCACCAGAACCAATTAGGTTTGTTTTAACGTTTGAGGACTGCACAAGTTCCATGTTTACCATATGAGGTGCTCTATTTGCATGTCATGATCACCAGCTGGAGTGCTTAATAAACTTTTGTGCTTTTGTTCCTTTTCTCAAAATATGCATTTAATGCCACCTAATTATCCAATGATTCTCAAACAATTTATTCAAAGCAGTTCAAAGATTCAGTCTCTCAAAACCCCTCCTTTCCATGACCCTACCCTGCTCTGATTGGTCAGATGGCCCAGTCTTTCAGAAATTGATGCGCCCATTGCCATAGTTCTGTATTTTGAATGCTCGATAGAAGCCATCATGGAAATGGGATTTACAGATGACTCATTTTGGCTGTTCAGAGTCGATTCTTTATTTTGGGAGACAATAACTTTATATATCGTGCATTTTCGGCTTTACAACTTTGCAGATAATTTACATTCATATACAGTTACATTACACTGCATGAAAGGCAATATTCAGAATAGCATAATGGAGGCACTTTAGCTCTTCACAAGATTCAGACTAATCTGCTCGAATTCATTTTACGACGCTTGGAGAGACAGAAATCTGTAAATCTGTGGAAAAAAGGTTAATTTTAAAATTAAATCTATTTCCTGTCCTCTCTTAAGTGAATATTTCACCACATTCTATCATCATTTACTCACCATCACGTGGCTCCAAACCCACTGTGGTAGACAGTAGCAAAATATTTTTTACGTTGTTACTGTGCTTGACTACATTTTTCAACTATCTGTATTTTTATTTTAGGAAACATTCACTTCACTTCATTCCAAAGTACTTTTTACTCCACTACATTTTATAAAACATTAAGTTCCTCTTTTATTCAAACTGATGAAGAGGGGTGAGAGTGGAGCGATGTAAGTTTCGAGAATGAGCTGATTCTTTCCAGTGAACCTGTTGAACTGGTTCACAAATCACACTAAACAATTCACTCAAGAATCAGACTGATTCGATTGCATTTTGAGTCAACAACTAACTGATTGAGTGATCCGGTCAAAAAAGCAAGGAACCGGGATATGGTCGGAGCTTGAATGCACCCGCGACTGATGGCACGAAATGTAGAGTTAATACCTAATTTTAGTATTGATCATTGTAAAACTGCATGAAAGGCAATATTCAGAATAGCATAATAGAGGCACTTTAGCTCTTCACAAGATTCAGACTAATCTGCTCGATTCATTTTACGACGCTTGGAGAGACAGAAATCTGTAAATCTGTGGAAAAAAGGTTAATTTAAAATTAAATCTATTTCCTGTCCTCTCTTAAGTGAATATTTCACCACATTCTATCATCATTTACTCACCATCACGTGGCTCCAAACCCACTGTGGTAGACAGTAGCAAAATATTTTTTACGTTGTTACTGTGCTTGAGTACATTTTTCAACTATCTGTATTTTTATTTTAGGAAACATTCACTTCACTTCATTCCAAAGTACTTTTTACTCCACTACATTTTATAAAACATTAAGTTCCTCTTTTATTCAAACTGATGAAGAGGGGTGAGAGTGGAGCGATGTAAGTTTCGAGAATGAGCTGATTCTTTCCAGTGAACCTGTTGAACTGGTTCACAAATCACACTAAACAATTCACTCAAGAATCAGACTGATTCGATTGCATTTTGAGTCAACAACTAACTGATTGAGTGATCCGGTCAAAAAAGCAAGGAACCGGGATATGGTCGGAGCTTGAATGCACCCGCGACTGATGGCACGAAATGTAGAGTTAATACCTAATTTTAGTATTGATCATTGTAAAGAAAAATCATATTTAGGTCTTAAATGTCTTGTGACATTCTTAATTAAGTCATGAATTATTTGTGAACTAAATCAGCTCAGCTGTTGATTAAGCCCATTGAAATGCTTAAATGTAGTCATCTCTGCAGTCATCATTTGTGTCACCATCTGAAATAACACAAATGATTTCCCACCTATCTTCTCCGTAGCCATTTCAAATATTATAAAACTAGTATGTTTGCATTCCTCTTAAAATGTTAAGGCATTTTGACCTATGTGATGTCTGTAGATTGTATTTTTTATACTATTTGTCGCCACAGATTAACAAAAATGTTGTTTTTCCTAATTTTTTTAATACTATATGGCATATTAACATGAGAATTACCAGTAACTCAAATTGATATTTTAGTATACTGAAGTTACATTTTTTTGAAAAGGTATTGATAGTGGTTTTGATAGTGGAGACATTAAACAGAACGTTCATGCTGCTCTTCAAACCTGCCACATAAACGGAAATGTAATATAATGTTTGTGATTGACAGCAAAAGGCAGAATTCTCAGTGAATAATACAATTCATCACACAAAGCTTGGTTTTCAAATGAAAACATACTTATATCATACATTTATGGTATTCTTTGTCATTTGTGAGCTCGGCAGAACCAGCATGTTCTTTATTTGGAAACTGCTGTTCCTTACAAAAGAGAAATCCATTTAAGTGAAATGACATTGATAGTATGTAAATAGAGACAGAATTTTCAGATTTGGGTGAACAATCCCCTAAATATTTGCAGTTGGTTTCTTTATTTTCAGCAAAGTGCATAATCAAGTCACAGTTTATTGCTGCTTACAGAAGTGGAAAAGCCTAAAAAAAAAAGATGTGTGATAAAGGATCTCTCCATTTGCATTAGGGACAGTTGTGTAGTGAATAATTATTTTTATGATTGAATTTCATATACCCAGTCTCTTCTCAGCTTCCCTGTTGAGGCCACATTAGTGGCCAATTAAATAGTGTGTTAAAACCCGTTCCCTGTGCTGAATGGACATTAATGAATGTCCATGACTTTACACAGGATGTATTCGTTCCCTTTGTTTGGTTATTCAACTGATTAGGTTATAATGAGGTTTGCGCCACAACCTCAGAGCCAGAGCAATGAGAACTTGAAACTACCATTATGAAACCTGGGCTTGCATCGCAGTACAGGCCTAATCAGGGGCGTCATGCACTTATTATTTTTGAGGGGGCACGAGTGTGGGGGCTCATGTGACACACAGCAGCCACAATAGCACTCGTTTTATAATTTTTTCCCCCCTTTTTATTCGAAACATTCCCAAACTCATTAACTATATCATGAAATATCTTGATTCTCACCTTTATAGATTAAATTAGTTGATCTATAGTGGGCGATGGTCAAAGTAGCCTATAATAATGTAGTCTATTAACTACACTCTAAAAAATGCTGGGTTAAATACAACCCAGTGCTGGGTAAAATAGGGACAAACCCAGCAATTGGGCTGTTTTGACCCAGCGGTTGGGTTAAATGTTTAACCCAACCTTCTGGGAAGTAACCCAACCGCTGGGTCAAAACAACCCAATTGCTGAGGTTGTCCCTATTTTACCCAGCACTGGGTTGTATTTAACCCAGCATTTTTTAGAGTGTATACATAAAAACCTGTCTGTTTACCTAAGTAACAGATATGGGTGTCATGCCATAATTTTTTTTTAAGATGACTGACTTTATATTTAATGTGAATTTAACATTGAAAGTTAATGTGAATAAAAACATTGTAAGTTAGGCTACTTATAACACTTTCATTGAAAGAGAGCAAAGAACATTTACATTATCAAAGAACATTTTCACTGACAGTCTAGAGTTCAATCACTCTCAAAAACTCCCATTAAAATCACTGAAGCTGTTTACATTGTAAAAAGAATATCTTACTTACAGATTCATACACACATCTGCAGTTTGTTATTCCTAACGTGAGAATTCGCCAGAAAAAGGTATTCAGACAGCGAGCGAGTGAAGAAAACGCTGGTATGTTAGCGATGACTCATCTGAACGCCTCTGATTGGCTATTGCATTCATAAGCTCAACAGCATCATGTGTGATTGGTTATAATGCGCAGTGCTGTAAAACGTGTTTGTCTCTGTCTCAACGCCAGGCAGCGAACGCAGATTTGAATTTTAGCAGCTGATGATATGACGCGCAGAACAATTTAATCATGCTATTTGAAATAACATTCACTGATAAATCATTCACACAAATATCAGGAATGTACATGAAGAAAGTAAAAGAGGTCTATTTTTATTTCATGCTGGCTTTAACTTTTAAAATCAATAGTTTATTGTCAAGTGAGATAAATGAAGAACCTTTTCTCTTAGGGCTGCACAATTAATTAAATTAACATCACAAATTGGCCTTCAGTGATTTTTAAACTGCCGAAAGCTGTGATTTAAATAAATAATGGTCTGCATGTGCTGCATGCTATGAAAGAGAAGAGAAATACGAGGGCCCGTATTTATCAGGCCTCTGAGAATTACTCTCAAGAACGCTGCTAAAATTCTTGGCTCAAAGCTGCGCTTTAAAGTTAGTTTTCAAGCATCTCAGTCGTAATTTAAGCAAAGTGTAGGACTAAATCTTAAGTGTCAGTCTTAGAGTTGATTCACGACACTTTGCTGTGCCACAAACGGGATTTTGGATGAGGAAATACGCATGGACCAATCACTGAATAGATTTCCTTTTTTAAGAATATTCTCAGATAAATTCACATTGAATGGTTAAATTCCTAATAGGAGTTTACATTCAACACACATTTGACAATAAAGAATTTTCAAGAGAATATATAGTTCAGTCATGAAACTCTAGATGGCGCAGGCTGACGGGTTGTTAATGTAACTGATGATATTCAGAGAGTTAAATGACTTGGCACAAGCTTCAAAGGTTCATGCTGCATATACAGCCAATGAGCTTACTGCCTTGCATTTATATGGCTGGCTAGCATTCACTTGAGATTCCAGCAGCGAGCTTTCAGAGTTTCTCTGAAACCCTCCACCTTCCCCAGGTCCACCTGTATAGATCTGCTATGAGCTTTTTATATGCTATTTGTGCAGCAGTAGTATGTCTTAAATACTCATGGCACCATATCGCCATATGCATTGGCAGTAGCAAGTTCCTGTACTTGCTTGCAGCAGCAGCAATAATCTACAACTACAGCAATAACCAACAGCAGCAGCAATTCAACAGCAGCGTAGCAGATCTATTCCGCCAAGACCAAAAACATTAACATTGTCATATCCATCACCATGCTAAAATCTTCAGAGAGTTGTCATGATTGAAATACATTATGGTAAGGGAACGAATCGTCATCACAACCTTCAATTTGTGCCGGTAGACGATAGTATCGTGTATCGATGATAGTCAGAGATATCGCCTGTTGCTGATTTCTTTGATGACAGCAAAACGATTATTATTACTATTATTATTATATAGGCGCCTATCTTTAGTGATGCAGTGCGGAGAGCCGCTTCAGAAACTTGCCGCAGCGTGGCTGGTGAGTTGCCGTGATCAGCTCTGGTGGCCTTGTCGGAGCCGTAACGCGCCGCAGATGTGTGCAGTGTAAATAAGGGGTACGAGATTTATTCATGATACAGTGTAGGTAGCTTCACTGATTATAATGGGAGTGTTTTTAAAGAGCATATAATACTCGTGCTAGACTGAAGTCAGTTATTATGTTCTTTGGTAATGTAAATATTCTTTGCTCATTTTCAGTTTGAATAACTGAGGAAATGTAACTGTTTGATTAACTGCTCATCGTCAAACATTTCAAGAATATTCTTCCTCTCCTGAAAGATTTGCGTACGTCTCTGTCTCCTCAGTGCCATCACAAGCCCCTACTGGCAACTCCTAACCACTTGAGAGACCTCTCGAGCTGTCTTAAATGACTGGGAGAATAAGAGTGATTCTTAGCTTTAAGAAACTTGATAACTTGTTTTTATACTTAAGTTTGAAAGTAGGAGTAAATTTAATTTAACTTAAGCACTTAAGACTAAAATGGCACTTTGAGAAGCTTCATAAATACGGGCCCAGGAATGTGCGCGAAGAAAGTTAAAGAGGTATTTTTTCCTGTTTGACTTTAACTTCCAAAATCAATAGTTTACTGTCAAGTGAGATAAATGGCAGACTTTTTCTCTTAGGGCTGCACAATTAATTAAATTAACACCATGGTATGGCCTTCAGTGATTTTTAAACGGAAAAAGCTGTGATTTAAATAAACAATGTGCTGCATGCTTCAAAGTGATGAGGTGATGCCCTGTTTTGTCATCTATTAAACATTAATAGCACACATGGGGCTCATGTTTTCAGTGGTTTCTCAGAGCAGTTTGCAATGTGTGAACATTTAGAGACCCAAGTTTGATTATTTTAAAGAAGACTCAAGTACAAACAACCTTCAAGACTCCAGAACAACTCTTTCTAACCTTAATAGATAAGAAGCGGTAATATGAGTTCCCTTTCAGTCAGTCACGTTCGACGTTACGTCAGTCGTGACTGACGAATTGGGATCTCGCCCGAGAGCCCAATCACCTTAGAGTGTAAACTAAACAAACTGTTTCGCCACACGCACCCCGCCCCGCAGCGCGGGTATAAAAGGAGAGCGTGTGCAAACGCACATCAGCTTTTCGCTTCGGAGCCGAGCCTTCTACAAGACGAATCTCCGCGAGTGTTTGGAAACAGCTGGCATTGATGTTATGGCGTGTCAGCGGGGGTTGCCATCCAGGCTGCTGAAACCTCGGCGAGCTGCAGCTGCCATTCTGCAGCTCTCTCCGTGACCTCCCCTGGGCGTTCAGCACTCTCTCTAAAAGAGTGTTTTTCCTTTCAAAAAAAGAGCAATTTCTAAAAGAGCTTCACGAGCGACGGGCGTCTTTTTAAAGATGGCTTCCCGCTCGTGCGTTTCTGGATGTGGTCGCTTCCTGGCTTCATCTGATGGTCATGATCGCTGTGTCTCATGCCTGGGCTTACAGCAAGCTGAAGCAGCGCTCATGGATGAGTCATGTTCTCAGTGCGGGAACATGACCATCGCAATGTTGCGGTCTAGATACCTCCTCATTAAACGGGGGGGGTATCCCCCTTGCCATGCCCCGCTCTAGCTCCTCCGGTTCTCGGAGGGCTACTTCGGTTCATGGTCAGGGAGACTTGAGGATCACGGTGAGAGCTTCCCCGTCGAGTATGTCTCCGCGGGCCTCTCATTCCTCTGGCATGTCGCACCACCTAGTGTTCCCGGACGAGTGTGCTGGGTCCTCGGACAGGGCGGTGTCCAGCATCTTGGGCAGTTCCATTCTTCCCGGAAGTGCATGAGGAGGTTACTAAGTCTTGGAAGGCACTTTTTTCTGCCCGAAACAGACTTGGTGCCTCCATCCTCGACAGTGGGGCGGCCCAAGGGTATGTGGACATCCCCCCCAGTCGAGCGCGCTATTGCTATGCAGCTCTGCCAGCAAAGCGCCGCCGCCTGGAGAGGTAGTCCATGCCTTACGTCCAGGGCCTGTAAGTTCTCGTCGGCGCTGACGGCTAAGGCTTACAGTGCTGCTGGACAGGCCGCTTCCGCCCTGCATGCCATGGCCCTCCTGCAAGTCCACCAGGCCAAGGCGTTGAAGCAGTTGCACGAGGGTGGTGCTGACCCAGGTGTGCTGCAGGAACTGCGCACGGCGACGGACCTCGCGCTTAGGGCGACGAAAGTCACGGCCCTGGGTCAGACGATGTCCACATTGGTGGTCCAGGAGCGCCACCTATGGCTGACCTTGGCGGATATGAGGGAGGCCGACAAGCATTGCTTCCTGGACTCCCCAATCTCCCAGGCCGGCCTATTCGGCGAAGCGGTGGAGGGCTTTGACCAACAGTTCTCCGCCGCGCAGAAGCAGACGGAGGCGTTTCGACATATCCTGCCCCGGCGGTCTGCTGCTGTCTCCACCCCACCGCCGGCTGCAGCCCCTCTGTCTGCTCGTCGCCGCCTTCACAACTGCCGCAGCGTGGAGCTGGCCGCAGGAAACCGGCGCAGCCCGCCTCCGCCCCTGCCAAGCCCGTGAAGCGCCAGGGCAGGCGGCGTCCCTGAGACGGGCGACCCGGAGCTCTTGGATCCTGCTCTTCAGGAGATGGGGACCACACCACTCCTTCCCCCGGAGGAGGGCCGGGTGGGGAATCTTTTGTTCCCGTTTGTTTCTGTTCCGCCACTGGCTACCCAGCCGAACCCAAACTTCAATAAAAGAGCAGTTTCCTTTGCCTCCGGGTCCCAAGAGGGCGAGGATGGCGGTGCACGAGACCCAGTGTCCACACGGCCATCCCCCTCTCCTTTCACCTATGGGCAGCAGGGTCCGGTTCAGGGACGCTATGCCTCCTCATGAGCCCCATGCCCAGCTGTGGAGCCAGGTAAGTGGCGCGCCGCGCACTCAGACCCCACCCTGGGATGCACGGCCTCCCGGGTTGGGTCCCTGTGTTCCACTTCGCTGCCCCACTGCGGGTACGTCGGTGGTTTCCCTGGTCCCGCTTGTTCAGTCGCTGGGGGCCTGGTTAGCGCTCCCCAGGCCGTCCTGCTGGCTCATGAGAACCATCAGACTTGGCTACGTGATTCAATTCACCCGGCGCCCTCCCAAGTTCAGGGGCATTCGGTTCACCTCTGTGCTGGACAGGGTTGCGTGCAGAGATTGTGGTCCTGCTGGCGAAGGACGTGATACAGCCGGTCCCTCCAGCCGAGATGAGGTCAGGTTTCTACAGCCCATACTTCATCGTACCCAAGAAAGGCGGTGGGTTACGACTAATCCTGGACCTGCGCGTACTGAACCGGGCCCTTCACAAGCTTCCGTTCAGGATATTGATGCAGAAACGCGTCCGTCTTTTCGATTGGTTTGCAGCAATCGACCTCAAGGACGCGTACTATCATGTCTCGATTCTCCCTTGACACAGACCTTTTCTCCGTTTTGCGTTCGAAGGGTGAGCGTATCAGTACAAGGTCCTCCCCTTCGGGCTATCCCTGTCGCCTCGTGTCTTCACCAAGGTCGTG
>NW_015505866.1:663604-698381 GCF_001515645.1 Sinocyclocheilus grahami
TCCACTTGTGGTCACTGGACGGGACGCGGAGGTTCTAGGTGGGCTACCTCCAGCGATAGTAAACACCATCACTTCAGCCAGTGCCCCGTCTACTAGACACGCTTACAGGCTGAAGTGGAACCTGTTCGTCGATTGGTGCTCTTCCCGCCGGGAAGACCCCGTAGATGCTTGATCGGAGTCGTGCTTTCTTTCCTGCAGGATGGGTTGGAGCGAACGCTGTCTCCCTCCACCCTTAAAGTGTATGTTGCCCTCATTGCCGCGCATCACGAGGCAGTAGACGGTAAGTCTTTGGGGAAGCATGACTTGGTCATCAGGTTTCTCAGAGGGGCAAGGAGGTTAAATCCTCCGCGCCCTCACCTGTTACCCTCTTGGGATCTCCCCTCGGTCCTGACGGCCTTGAAGGAGGAGCCCTCCGAGCCTCTGCAGTCGGTAGAGCTTAAGTTTTTGTCGTTGAAGACAGTGCTCCTCACCGCATTGGCCTCGGTCAAGAGGGTAGGGGACCTGCAGGCATTTTTGGTCGACGATTCGTGCCTAGAATTCGGAACGGGTAACTCTCACGTTGTCCTGAGACCACGGCCTGGATATGTGCCCAAAGTTCCCACCACGCCTTTTAGGGATCAGGTAGTGAACTTGCATGCGCTGCCCCGGGAGGAGGCAGACCCAGTCATCGCTCTGCTCTGTCCCGTTCGCGCTCTGCGCATTTACGTGAACCGTACGCACAGCTTCAGGGCCTCAGACCAGCTCTTTGTCTGCTTCGGAGGACAGCAGAATGGAAAGGCTGTCTCCAAACAAAGACTTGCTGTGTCGATCACGCTTGCTGCGCCATTCCCCTCGAAGGACCGGATACGTGCGCTCTTCTGCTTCTCAGTTCAGTTCCCCATGGCGAACCCTGTTGGAGTTCCTCCCGCACCCTCAGCGGTCAGGCGTGGCGGAGCACCAGACGCCAGGCTCAGCACTCATGTGCATGCCCAAGGTCAGCCCTTGTGCTGGGCTAGGTGCCCGTGTGTAGTGATTCCCCCTTCGAGCGATCCCACATGTGTACTCTTCCACGGTATGGCTCCCCTCACGGTAAGCCTGTGTCTTTCCTTGGCAGTCGTCCTCTGCCATCTCTGTTGTGTAGTCGTCTCACCCCAGGCGGGTTGAGTCTACCGCAGGGACTTCCATATGTAGCACTGCCCTGGGCCAGTCCATATGTGTATTCCACATGATACCTCCTATGCGCAAGATGTGGCTTCCATAGCGTTCCCACCTGGGTACGCGTTCCCAGTGTTATCCAATATACCACTGTATGGAACAGCAGTGGCGGACACCTCTGCCTAGCCGCTATCCTATCTTCCGCCCCAGCTGGTGTGGGGGGACTTGCCGGCTTCCGCAGGGCACTGGAGGGGGTCAGCAATAGTGGCATTTTCCATACGGATCCCAATTCCTCAGTCACGAATGACGTAACGTCGAACATGACTGACTGAAAGGGAACGTCTCGGTTACTTGTGTAACCCTCGTTCCCTGAAGGAGGGAACGGAGACGTTACGTTCCGTCGCCACAGTTGCTGTACCACCACTGTACGGCCGGGGCGCATAGTCTCGGCTCCTCAGCGAAAAACTGATGTGCGTTTGCACGCGCTCTCCTTTTATACCCGCGCTGCGGGGCGGGGTGCGTGTGGCGAAACACGCACGCCAACTGTCATTGGCTTGTTTAGTTTACACTCGAAGGTGATTGGGCTCTCGGGCGAGATCCCAATTCGTCAGTCATGACTGACGTAACGTCTCCGTTCCCTCCTTCAGGGAACGAGGGTTACACAAGTAACCGAGACGTTCTTACAATTCAAACCACGAATCATCTGAACAAAAAAAAAAAAAACAATAAGAAATATTATGACCAAATCGTACAGGCCTCATTTCATCAAGGAAAAACTAATTCTCATCCTGTTTTCCTTGTCCATGTTGTCTGATAAGCTTCATGAATTAATGTATAGAGTGAAACATACTCTCAGAGTGATGGATAAAATGATCAGAGTTGTTGTAGAGAAGAAAAAAATACACACACACACACTTTATTTCCTCCACATATGTCAGCTTTGGTCTTAGTTTAAGGTTAATATTGTGCTGCCCTTGTCATGCCTCTCAAAGGTCGTGAGCAATACCATCAAAAACTGACACCTCCCTCAAAGGAAGATTACAAACCATTGACTTCTAGCCACTGGACAAGAGTGACAACGACAGTCTCACTGCCATGGCAACATGATATATCCAAATTGCTTGAGCTATAGGGTTTATTCAGGAAATGTTCATAACAGCACACTACCACACTGCTCTTACTATTTTTACAGTATATAGTATATATGCTATGTAAGCACTATACAACAGAGCTTACTACATGTGGTAGTCTATCCAATTCCATTTTTAGAGTGATGAATGATTTATAAAAAAAAATTAAATGTAAAATAACTCTAATTAATTTTATATTCACTTTATATGACTAAAAATTGTACAGCACATTGTTCATTGATGTAAGTAGTACATTAGTATTCCATTCTGAAGATTTCCATGAATGAAGTTCTGGAGAACAAAGGAATGTGTGAGAGAATGAGAGACTTCTACTTGATGTTGATAAATTAATGTACAGAGCACATTAAAAATAAACCAAATATGTGCATATGCTACAGCTGGTGTTGGATATGGGTCAAAAGATCAGAGTTTAGTTACCATGTTATTTCTTAAAAAGACAAGACTTTACGCATCATTTAGTAGCCTGACAGTGCATATATAAAAGGCTTAGGGAATTCAATGCACATATTAATGAAGGTTAAACCAAATTGTGAACCCTGTGATATTTCTGTTATATTATTTACACCTTTATACACTAAATGTACTATATAAAGTGTATTGATTCAGACATAAATTACATTTTTTTTTTTTTTTATGAAATTAGTCTTGAAGCAATCGCCAGTGGTCTGAAACCGGACAAGGTGTCTTTTACATGTAGTATACTGCTACTGATGTGAAAATGTGAAGAATTCGAGCTGCTCTCCAAATTCAATTAATTCAGAGACAAGCAGAAATGTGCTATACTGTATTAAGTGTGACCAGGAACATGTAAAGATTTAAAGTATATGTCATCAGTAGCAGTTCACTTCTGCAAATTAGACCAAACTGCTTTCACATCAATTCACTGTTGCACTCAGAAAACCAATATCAAACCAACCAAACAGATTCAAACCAAATTTTGACATCTAACATGCTTTAGCCCCTATATGATTACCTGATAAAACTATTTTTTTCAAATTCGCCTGCTTTGACACCTCAGATGTTTTTTTTCTGACATTATCTGATATTCTGTGATGAAAATAATGTTTTGTCTGGTGTTTTAATATGCTTAAAGGGATAGTTCACCCAAAAATGAAAAGAAAACAAAAATAATGACTTTACTCAACAATAAAGAAATATACATATATATTTAGTTACATATATATATTTAGTCTATCTTATGAATAGATTTAAAGTAGTGAGTAATTTCTTCTCTAGTTTTTTTTAAAGGCATGGTTGAATATTTACTGAGTAATGCACTATTTTGTAGAGGGGGGTCAAAATGACAATTTAGAAAGATGACAGCATCATTCAATCTTAATATCCTTTTAAATACTATTTCTTAACAAAATTTTCGGTCACACTTTAGTTTGGGGACCAATTCTCACCAATAATTAACTATTAATTACTTTTGCATCAATAAATTCCTAATTTGTTTTCTAAATTAATAGTAAGGTAGTTGTTAAATTTAGGTAGGATTAAAAGATCTAAAATATGGTCATGCAGAATAAAACATTAATATGTGCTTTATTAGTGCTCATATACAGCATGAATTCTAGTAATATGCATGCTAATAAACAACTAGTTAATACTGAGAATTGGTCCCAAACTGAATTGTTACCAAGTTCTCTTTTGGTATCTTCACTGATAAGGCCCTGTCTGGTTAATTTCCAGATATATTGGGATCTTAATGTGGCTCCATGAGTAAATTGTAAAATTGGACATGTTTTAATGATCAACAAAAAACAGACATGGGTAAAAAAATAAAAAATAAAATAAAAACAAACCAACAAAACAAAAGAAAAACATGAATGTCTGAAGAACAAATAATGTTGAAACTAGAAATGTACCATCAAAACAATTACATAGATCATACCCGAGTGCCATAAATATTATTTTTCAAAGTTTGCATGCCTGTAATATACGAAAAGAGCTAAATATATCTCAATATGCTTTTAGATTCTAGTTCTTAACAAGCTTTTCTTTATCTTAATTTTATCTTCTATGTGTTAATATGCCAGTCCTCTCTCTACAGAAAATTCAAGCATAAAGAATATCGGCCAAACACTCTGTGTGTGTGTGTGTGGAAATTCATGCTCAAAACTACCGAGGCTTACAAATAATTATCCATCAGTTCTTTGCCAGGTTTTGGATAAAACGTGATTCTAAAGTCTTTATCTGTCAGACTTGCCTGAAGGTGAACACAAGCATGTCTTTGAAATGAAAACACTATGGAATAGATTTGATATTTAATTTTTCTTCAGTATGTGACAAACATAAACAGAGGCTCTGTAGAGCATAGCATTAGAAGGGAAATTTTCAAAGCTAACTACCCAGAAAAGGATACAGTTTTTCCTGCTAATTATAAGAATGCTTCAAGGAACCTCGCACACAATTTGACAAGCGTTTGACAGTAGTATGCTAAAAGACAACGGTAATGGATGTGCCATAATCTGAGCTTCTGGCTTTCCTGCACTTGATACTTACAGTATTAAACGCGGAACCGCTGAAATAACCTAAGGATGCATACGCTGTACATGGGGTACGGCGATAGGCCTCTTCGGAGTTAGCAATTAGCTATGGTGTCTTTTAATTCTAGTTCTGAGAGTCTGTAACCCAGACACCGTTTGAAGTCACAGCCTGCAAAAGAGTGCCAGAAGTGTAACTTGTTACGTCTTTTTCCTTACTCCCTGTGTCAGTGGGATGCATGGAAAAATAACGAAGTGAGCATATGGTTGATGTGTGTTTTGCAGAACATAGATCAGCGAATAATCAATTTAACAGTTCTAAATAAATGACTAGATGAAGAAATAAGTGCTAAAGAAAAAAAAGAGCATTAATAGATCCAATCATTCACTAGACCGCAAGTATATACGTATAGTGTGAAATAAATGTCAGCAATAATAATACAAAAATGAAATAAATATGAGAGCTATGAATAAAAATAGTGAAACCAAAATGTAAAAACCCACTCAAGTCTGACTACATTCAAAATTAAAAATGTATTACTGGAATACTGATGACTTATACCAATGGTTAGCTAATGTATTGTCATACTCATACTCATACTCAGGACAGCCTTCGGACTGCAGCCATTGCCTCTGCTTCAGCTCCTGTTCTTGCCCGGGTAGCTCCAGAACCTAGAGTACCAACTCCGCCGCTTTATGATGGGGATCCTAGGGCTTGCCGCCAATTCCTGTCCCAGTGTGCCATCACGTTTACCTTGCAGCTCACCACCTTTGCTACCGAAGCAGCAAAAGTCGCATTTGTTATTACCCTACTCACTGGGAAGGCCCGAGAGTGGGGAACTACAGTCTGGGAGAAGCAAGCGCCTTACTGTGCCACATTTGAGCTGTTTCGTCAGGAGATGATCAAGGTGTTTGATCGCTCAGTCGCTGGCAAGGAGGCAACCAGTCAGCTGGTGAGACTGAGGCAGGGCGAGTTGTCAGTCACTGACTTTTCCATTCAGTTCAGGACACTGGCTGTGCTTTGTGGTTGGAATGAAGCAGCTTTATGGGATGTTTTTAGAGAGGGGCTCAATCCTGAGATTGCAATCCATGACCTTCCGGCTTTATTTGATGACCTGGTGGATCTGGCACTACGCCATCAACGGGTCATGGCTCACTCTTCTTGGCCAATACCTCCTTGTTCTGTTTCTGAAGCTGCTTCCTGAAGTGGAGCCCATGCAGGTGGGGCGTACCCATCTGGCAGCGGAGGAGAAGCAGCGATGCCTCAACCAACGACTTTGCTTCTACTGTGGAAAATCTGGGCAGCATGTCTTTTAAAAGCCAGAGCTCGCCAGTAGATGGGGAAGTATTGGTGAGCGTCACCCCTGTATCTGATTCCCCTGTATTTCGTACCCAGCTGCCTGCCATTGTCAAGAGGGGACCTTTTTCAAGGCCATGCTCAGCCCTGGTGGATTCTGGGGCTGAGGGTAATTTTATTGATGCTACCCTGGTGGCTTGGTGGGGCATTCCTACCACCCCTCTCAAGAAGAAAATCATTGCCAGGGCTCTCAACGGCACCATCCTCACCCAAGTTACTTACGTCACTTCCCCTGTAAGTTTAACTGTTTCTGGCAACCACTGTGAGGAGATTGCTTTTTACCTCCTCGAGTCTCCCAGCACACCTACTGTGCTGGGGAACCTGTAGCTGGTGAAACACAGCCCTCACATTGGTTGGGCTGAGAATTCTGTATTGGCAGGGAGTTCATTTTGTCATACATTTTGCCTGGGTGTTGCCTCGTCTGCTGGTTTTTCTTGTTCTATGTTTCAGGAGGAGCATACTGCGGATCTGACCAGTGTTCCTGCTGAGTACCTCGATCTTCGGAGGGTCTTTAGCAAATCTCAGGGGGTATCTCTCCCTCCTCACAGACCCTATGACTGTGCCATTGACCTTCTCCCAGGCACTTCTCAGCCTCGTGGTCACCTTTACTCTCTCTCGGCGCCGGAGAGAGAGGCTATGGATAAGTATATCCAGGAGTCAATTACAGCTGGCCTCATCCATTCATCCTCTTCTCCTGCAGGTGCGGGGTTCTTCTTTGTGGAGAAGATGGTTCCTTGCACCCTTGCATCGATTATCGTGAGCTGAATGACATCACTGTAAAGAATCAGTACCCCCTGCCATTGATGTCATTGGCTCCCGAGCTGCTGCAGGGAGCACAAATCTTCACAAAGTTGGACCTCTGCAATGCCTACCACTTGGTTCAGATAAGGGAAGGGGATGAGTGGAAGACAGACGCTCTGTCTCGTCTCTTTGCCAGTCCGGGGAGCGTGGGCTGCCCGACACCATTTTACACTGGGGTTTCGTGGTGGTGGCTGTTTCCTGAGGTATTGAGAGGCGGATCAGGGAGGTCTTGTGGGGCTGGAGGTCCCGAGAGGCTGCCCTACTGGTCTGTTGTTTGTTCCAGGTCCGTTGCGTCATTCAGTCCTTGAGCGGAGTCATTCTTCTAGGCTGGTCTGCCATCCAGGTCTGTGGAGGATGTTGGCTTCTGCCCGCAAGCACTTTTGGTGGCCTTCACTGCCCCATGATGTCAGACAGTTCGTGGCTGCTTGCTCGGTTTGCGTCCAGAACAAGACTTCTAACAAGCCTCCCATTGGTCTGCTGCGGCCTTTGCCAATCCCCACCCGCCCTTGGTCCCATATTGCCCTGGACTTTGTCACTGGCCTCCCCTCCTCCAGGGGCAATACCGTGATTTTGATGGTTGTGGACCGCTTTTCGAAGGCAGCACACTTTATTCCCCTACCCAAATTGCCCTCTGTTAAGGAAACTGCTCTGGTGGTAGTCGATCACATCTTTAGGATTCATGGTCTTCCCAAAGACGTGGTTTCTGACAGGGGGCCCCAGTTCGTTTCCCATTTTTGGAAGGAGTTCTGTCGTCTGATCGGTACTTATGCGAGTCTGACGTCCGGATTTCATCCGCAGACCAATGGGCAGTCCAAGCGAGCTAACCAGGATTTGAAGCGGATGCTCCGCTGTCTGGCATCACACAATCCCGCCTCCTGGAGACAGCAGCTCACCTGGGCAGAGTATGCCCATAATACACTTCCTGTGGTGGCCACTGGTATGTCCCTTTTTCAAAGTTCTATTGGTTATCAGCCTCCACTGTTTGCTTCACAGGAACCTGATGCCGTGGTCCCCTCTGCCCAGGCCTTTGTCCAGAGGTGCAGACGCACATGGGAAAGAGCCAGGAAGGCGCTCATTCAGGCGGGGAGACATGCCAAGGTGGCAGCAGATCGTCATTACTAAAGTCTTAAGTCCAGCGGCGGTTTGGCTCAGGCTCCCGTTTTTGCTCGTGTCCACCCTGTCTTTCACGTGTCTCGTGTCAAGCCTGTCATTTCGTTCCCTTCGAACCCTGGTGTGTCTGCTCCCCCCCCCCCCCCCCCCCCCCAAAAAAAAAAAGAATCAGTAAAGATGCCTTTTAAGATTAGGGATTTGTTGTAATCAATGGTGTGGACAATGTGTTTTATAACCAAGGTGAGTGATAGTAGCTTTCTACACTATCGATGTTTATGGCTAAAAAACCTGACGGTAATATATAAAAAAAAGCTTAGCTTTTATTGCAGACCAAGTCTAAAATAGGTGCAGTATGTGTATAATATGTTTTACAAGTATGACCATTATGTAAACTACTTGATATCTCTGTTTAAGAGGCAGTTTTCCTGTGGAAGGTTTATATGGGTTCTGTCAAACTGTGGATTCATTTCAGAACATAGAGATAGAGCTGTACAATGAATTGTGTACTTGTAGAATATCAGTCATTCTGTTCATGTCGTTTGAATGCTGTCGCATTGTTTTATACAGTATTTATATTTTTATACTTATTTTGATAATAAAGTTTTTAAAATCTTTTCTCTTCATGGTTTGTTCACAATTTAAAGCTGCATTGGATTAAACATTTTGTAGTTTTCAAAAATACATTTTCTAACAAATAAATTATCTGGACAATGTAGGGGGGGAAAAAGTCCAGTTCTCAAGTCTTTTCATACAGATTTGCAAAAATTATTAAATACAAAAAAATGAACAATTTAGTATATAATTTAGTAAAAATATTGTCGTAACTATATATATATATACACACATACATACTGTATATACACGCATACATATATGTATATATATATATATATATACCCCATCTCATTGACGGTTCCCCGGTGTTTTCTGTTGGGAGGCTGTTGCACGCCAGAAGGCGTGGTAGGGGATACCTCTACCTTGTGGACTGGGAAGGGTATGGTCCTGAGGAGAGGTGCTGGCTATCATCTTGGGATATCTTGGACCACTCCTTGATCGAGGAGGCCTCCTCTGTTCCTGGAGCACCCAGAGTTGCTCCTGGAGGTGGGGGTACTGTCAAGGCACCGGTCTGATCTGGGTTTGTTTATGTTGTGTCCTGGTCTGTCTGGAGCACATGGCTGTCAGTTGGTATTTATGTTTGCCATGTGCCCTATTGTTACCCCGTCCCCCTTGTTACCTTATTATCTTGTAGGGGTTAACACCTGTTTTAGATCATTAGTCACCCTTTATATTCCCCTCTTGTTTTCTGTCCTGTGCCAGATCGAATCTCTGCTCTGCTGAGTTAACCTGGCTCTTGTCTCTGTTGACTGCGATCCTGTTCCTGTTGTCTTGCCTAGTCTTTCATAGTTTCCTTTGCATTTATTTTATACTTTTTGATATTATGGTTTGTTCTTTTTGATTTAGTTCTGTGCTATCTAGTTCCTTAATTTTTGAGCTCCTGCCTTTTAGTTTAGTTTTGTTTGTTTTTTCCCTCCCCCCTTTTGCTCCCCCATCGGCTCTGGCTGCTGGACTCCCTACTGCCTGCCACCTCCCTCCCATCTCTCGCTGCCCAGCTCTACCTGCTTCCCTGACCTTCCTGTTCCATCCATCCAGCTGCTCTGATAATATCAGTCTTGTCCACCAGTCTCAGAAGATTCCAGTTAAGTCAGTCAGGCTTCTGCCTTCACCCTCCAGGAACCACTCTCCCTCTCTCTCCCACCGTTGCCATTCTCTGTCCCCTGGTGTTCATTGGAGAGCTGGTCTGTCTCGTTGCTCTTGAACTGTTGCTCTCTGCCATTCGCTCTGTAACCCCTTTCCTAGACGCCTCCTGTTGAGCTGACATTCACTTGCACGGACCTGGCTGGAATCTCTCCTGGTTACTCTCTCGGACAGTGGCTTAGTTCCGGTTTTGTGTTTGAAACTCAATAAATCTCTGTTATCCCTGCAACTGATTCTTCTTACTTTACCACCCTGACAAAACTAGTTAATACTACATAAACAGGCGTCTGAAAAATTATTCAAATAATTGCATGTCTATAATTCGTAATCAGAATCTCAGTTCTATAGTTTGGATTGCTCTCTGTATTCATCCTCTCTTGTTCTTTGAAGGAATTGGATGTGTAAATGATTCAATGAATCACTCATAAAGGCAGTTATGTGTTCAAGTATCACATTCCTAAATGAATCAGTGTTTTTGAATGTATCGGTTAAGTAAATGATTCATTGAACACTCGTCGTGTTCAAGTATCAAGTTCCTAAATGAATCGGTGGTTTTGAATCAGTGTTTTTGAGTAAGTTATTCAATAAAAAACTAAAGACAGTAACTTGTTCAAGTATCACATTCCTAAATGAATCAGTGTTTTTGAGTAAATTATTCAATTAAACACTAATAAACACAGTTAAGTGTTTTGTTCCTGAATTAATTGTCTATGGAGGAATGGGATGAGTGGATGATTTAATGACTCACTAATAATGACAGTCACTTTGGAACCATTGTATGTGGCTGGGACAAGACCCACCCACTTTTTAAGACCAATGATATTGGACCCACTCTATTTTACCGTCTCTAATTCAGTGCGTATGTTTGTTCACTTTTCAGAGTGCCGCCACTCAAATCCATTCCACTTGAGGAATACTCTAATAAATTAAACTCCATTCCACATTTTAGCTACAGCCTTGACTCCAGCGCTGCAGTTTCTTCAAATTCATTCCAGTTGTCTCATTCAGAGTCCATATAAATAAAACTCCATTCCGTGTTTTCAGTATTCACGCCTGCTGCACTACCGCTACACAGCAAGATAAACAAAGCATCGTAGCATATCTGCCACTCAGGTGGGTCTGGCTGTGTGCTCACATAGGCTACTGTCACCAACCAAGCTGCTATTTAACTGAATATTCATAATTTGTTCGCCTGTTGCTTTTAAAGGCATTATATAGTCTTTGTTGCAGCACTGAATAACAGATACACTTACACTATGTTGGACCCTTCCACATTTTTGTTGCTTCCGACGCCCATGATCCCATTCCTAAATGAATCATTGTTTTTGAATGAATCGGTTGAGTAAATTATTAAATTAAACACTAATAAAGACAATGAAGTGTTTCATACATTAATGAATCAGTGTTTTTTAAGTAATTGAATGTGTGAATGATTTAACAACTAAGGGTGTTTTCACACTTGGTCCTTTTCAGGGGTCTGAGCGCGGTTCGCGTGATTTTTGGCCCATATATGAACACTCCAAATGATCTCAGACCCCTCAGAAGCAAACCGAACTGAGACCATCTCGGGAGGCGGTCTGAGTATGGTTCGCTTTCGGCTAAAGGTACGGTTCGCTAAGAACGTGCATTGTGAACACAAATCGGCCCGGGCTCACTTGACTTTTCCATTTGAGAATTCCGATATAGTTTGGCCATCAGATGTTTCTGTACAAATCAGCTGTTCATAGTGGCTGCTGCTTCTGGTAGATCTCTACAAATTGTTCGCTCACAACGTACACTCGTTTATTTTAATTTCAACCGCTGAAAAACCGTGTAAGAGAGATATGACTGTGCGCCTTGCCAGTTTAAACTTTTTGATATAGGCTACGAGCTTATTGTTTCAACTGTCAAAAACACCCATGGTTCACATAAAAACAGTTGGTTTTGTCTCAATCGAATGTAAACATGTGGGAATGAAATCGCATGTTTAACTGATCTGTGCAGTATGTAGTACAGCAGTCTAATATGAGAATCAGTAGAATATATTATTCATACAATGAATATTATTCATACAATTTTTCATTTGATTAGTACATTTCTTACTTAAATGCTGCATTTAAGGATACCTGTACTGTACCTGAAAAATTTAAAGCAGTTTATTATATTTTCTTTTCTTTTATTTGTCCAGTTAATTTTTTTCTATCTCAATGTCAGCATGCCTTTTCCTCTGGTCCTTTTTGGTATCAAATTTAAGGCCATAAAAGTACAATGGTGACGGAAAGACAATTGTCATACAGCATAATGTGATGATTAAAATGAAAAAGGCTATGATTTCATTGGATAAATATGAGCGCTGCATATTTCAAAGTCTATCTTTATGCAGTTCTGAAAGCGCCACCTGCTGGCAGATAATTAATTTGCATTTTTTTAACAGCCCTTCTGCTGGTTTAAAATAATTGATATTAAACCAGCCATTAAACCATTAATATAATAATTGATACATTTGATTTTTGACTCTTTTCTTAAAAATGGTTTGAAATTTGAAAGGCTGAAATTTGATTTAATTTTTTATATATATATTTTGTGAAAACCTATATCTGAACTGTAAATCATGCTTTTTACAGTCATTTTAAAACATTGCCCCACCCCACTCATATGGCATTAATTTTATCTGTGCAGGTCTTAAAGTCTTAAATTTGAGCTTAAAAATTCTGTGCTATAAAATAAACATGATTACATAGACAAGGAAAACAATTCAAAATAAATATTACAAAGGTGTACAAAACTTATATTGTTGTGCAAAACATAAAAATATTCCAGTTTTGGAGGCCATAATGTCAGCCATCAAACACTGAACTGGACTAGATCCAAAAAGCAACAGTCTGAACACAAAGAGGTCTGTGACACCATTACAGCTTAAGTAGACCAAAAAAGGATCTGAGTCCCTTTTCAGGAACTGCGATAGTGTGAACACAAAGAAAACTGGGTCCTTTTTCACTTGGTCCACCTTTCACTTAGTCCACTTAAAGGGGTCTGGGTTCGGTTCTTTTAAAGAGGACTCAAGTGTGAAAACACCCTGAATCATTAAATTATTCACTTGTTCAAGAGTCACATTCTTGAATGAATCAGTTTTGTATAATGAATCTGTGTTTCAGTCAGTGATTCAAATGACTCACTCATAAAGAGAACGTCATCATCTACTAATGTAACAGTGAAACCTGCAGCAAAAGTCAGTGAAAAATCCCCACAACTACACAGACTGACAGTCTGTCTGAAATGCACAAACACAAGCAGAGTAGAACAAACAGTGAAAACTGCAGTACTGTTATAGACTGCAACAGTGCCTGTCCAATTTTTCAGTGCAGCAATTCTAAAAAAAAGGCTTATTTAAGAGTTATAAGCGATGAACCAAACCAACCTGCTACAAGGTGAATCACAACATTACAAACTTTATTTGATCCAAAAAAAAAATCTGACAAAAAGACGAAGGTACCAGACTGTGAACTTAATGGCTTTAATGACGGAAAGAACCTAAATCCCGTGAAACATTGTGATATAATCAAATAAACAAATGTCACATAGATATAAAACTATTGAAATTACACATTGATATACTATTATTGAAAACTATTTGCTGATTGTGTATAGAAACAACAGAGAGATGTTTATTGCAAAATATGTATATACAGTATATAGTTTGAGAGTGCAAGGGAACTGACTATGTTATTCTCAATGCTTCATGGGAGTAGGCTGAAGCTAAAGAGTACATTTGATGAGTTTCTCTATTGAGAAAAAGGGATTTTTACTTTTGGAACCCGACTGTTTCTATATCGACACTCTTGGAACTCTTGGCACTTTTATGTCTTAAATATGTGTGATGTGTTATTGAAACCATGATATCTTAATCGTTGCTTTATAACTTTTCTTTTTAGTTCATTACGATTACTGTGTATGCAAAATACCTGTTGTTTGAGTTTGAATGAGAGCTTGTGTTATTCACAGAACATTGGTGTAAGTGAATAATTGATATTCAGCATCATTTTCTGGTGATGATAGTTTTATAAGAAGTTCTCAAAAACTTGCAGAAATACTCGCCACAAACAGCATGTGATTCATACATGATAAAGGAACCACACAGGGCGTGGCCAAACCCCGCAGCCACTATCTGATTGGAACAGCGACCTGTGGGATGGACTTATGCCGCGGATCAAAACCCCACTGCAACACAGATTCGTTGCTGGCTTGCTTTTACCCGATCAAGACGTCTGACGTTCCTTTGGTGAGCGCGGCAAAGCACCTCACGATACCATCTAAGAACCCAAACGCTTCAGTGAAACTTCGCGAACTGCTCACGCCTCTGTGTCATCAAGAAACCAACTAATCGAACGAGGGATTTCCCCAAAGGACGTCATCCATACGTCATTTCGGCACCAGATCAACAGCCAATCAGCAACGAAATCCCCTCCAGCACGCCCGCGTCAGCGAAGGAACTGCCTCAGCGTTCAGCTATCAACTAAGCAAAACGCAAGTACAGACAACGCTCCTATCTGCTGACATCGGTGTTGAACTGGTGAATTGAGTTAAGCAGTAAAGATAAGACAATCGTTGCTTGGTGTTTCTCCTAGGCTGAATTTAAAACCACCCGCGAAACGAGTTAGGACTTTGAATACTTCATGCAACTCGGTTAACTCATTTCCTTGAATCTTTGTGTGTATGTGTGTGTATGTTTTAGTTAGGTTTTATGTAATCTAGATTAGCCAATAAAATTCATGTTTCATTTATAAAGAAGAAGTGTCTTGGCTCATATAATTTCAAGGTTAAAACTGTGCCAAAAGATCCCTTGCTACTTAGCTTGTAGCTTACTTATAATAATTACCTCTGTTAAGAGCTTACAAATAATCATAATTGTGTTGACCGTGGCCAGGAAAACACATATTAAATTTGTTAAAAGATACTAAGAATCACCGGCTCACTGGACGACCCTTGATTTGAAGTGCAAACTAACAAATTTGGAATCGGTTTAATCAGGTGGACTTGGGACATTCAGATCCGAGTCCTAGCAAAACCTGAATGTGGTAATAATCATTAATTCCCTATAATTACAAATGAATAATGAATAAATAAATGATCTTGTCATTACAATATAATATGACAGAGATGAGCTAAGCCCCGGATGTCATTTATGTCTAGCGATGCCCTAGCCAGCAACTTACAAAAAAGGGTGACAAGATGAAAGAATGCACTGTAAGTCAATTTTTGATGCTCAACAGAAATAGCTCTGTATACTCTCAGAGTGCCAACTGGTTTATTTTGCTTCCTGCTGACAATAAAGTCCAAGTCGCAAGATTGCGTTGGACCCAGTGCCTCGGGCGTCATCCTGATCCGCGAGACAGGAAGAGGATGGGGTCAGATCTCGCCACGGTCGGACCGCCCCTCAAGCAGCCTCTCTTACACTTCTTGACACCCCGTTCAGCTCTGGGTACAGAGGGAAATGTGTTTTGTGCGAGCAATGGGCCCGTTCACTTCCTCTTTCATCACTCGTACGTGTTCAGCCCCCGTGCAGCCAGTCACCCGAGTTAATTCAACCCCTCATCGCGCGGGCTGAGGCCTGGCAGGTCATCCCCGGAGTGTCGAAATGGGTTATGGGGATAATAAAGTCAAGTCAAGTCACCTTTATTTATATAACGCTTTTAACAATAAAGATTGTGTCAAAGCAACTGAACAGCATTAATTAGGAAAATAGTGTCAATAATGCAAAATGACAATAGTAAACACTCATTTTTCAGTTAAAGACAGTTCATCATTCAATTCAGTGATGTCATCATCCAGCTCAGCTCAGTTCAGTTTAAATAGTATCTTTGCAATCATTTGCAATCAAGTCAACGATATCGCTGGAAATGAAGTGTCCCCAACTAAGCAAGCCAGAGGCGACAGCGTAACATTATCTATTATTTAGATAATAAAGCGAGGATATTCACTCCAATTCGCTCGAAGACCCCCACGCTTCAACGGCGTGGTCCCCACCTCAGTGCAGAGCAGGGACGCCCATGTGCTGCGCTCAGAGGTGATGAATTTGCTGGCAAAAGGAGCCATGGAAAAGGTTCCTCCAGCCCAGAGCGAGTTAGGCCTTTACAGCCATTACTTCCTCGTCCCCAAAAGAGATGGTGGCCTCCGGCCCATCCTCGATCTCAGACACCTGAATCGCGCCCTCATGAGGAGGTCGTTCAGGATGATTACACTGAAACAGATCCTCGCACAAATTCGCTCGAGAGACTGGTTCTTTTCCCTGGACCTGAAGGATGCATACTTTCACATCCTGATAGCCCCTCGTCACAGGCCATTCTAGAGATTTGCCTTTGAGGGTGTTGCTTATCAATATACGGTCCTTCCCTTCGGGCTGTCCCTGGCCCCCCGCACTTTTACGAATTGCATGGATGCAGCTCTCTCCCCTCTGAGACAGATGGGAGTCCGTATTACCTCGACGACTGGCTTGTCCTGGCCAAGTCGGAGGCAGAATTAATATCTCACAGAGCCCTCCTCCTTAGCCACCTGGAGTTCCTGGGACTCAGGGTCAATTTTGCCAAGAGCTCATTGCTTCTCAGCCAGCGAATCTCGTTCCTGGGAACAATTTTCGACTCAGCCCAAATGAAAGCTGTAGTCACGCCAGAACGAGCTCTGGCCATACGGAGGCTGGCGACCTCCTTCAAGATTGGTACCGCTAGCCCTCTCAAAGTGTTTCAAAGGATGCTGGGCCTCATGGCAGTAGCATCTCCAGTGTTACAGTTGGGTCTGCTGCGTATGCGCCCCCTTCAGTGCTGGTTGAAACCACGGGTTTCATCCCATGCGTGGTGTCATGGACGCCTGCATATCAGGGTGAGTCAAGCCTGTGTATCGGCCCTGACTCCCTGGAAGAACTCCAGCTGGATGGAACAGGGCGTGGCCATGGGGATGGTTCACAGAAGGACAACTGTCATGACAGACGCCTCCAACTCAGGTTGGGGGGCAGTGTGTGAGGGCATACCGACCTTCAGCCACTGGTCGAAGATGGAAAAAGGCTTCCACATCAACTGCCTGGAAATGCTCGCAGTATGTCAAGCCTGTCAGTTCTTCCTGCCAGTCCTGAAAGGGCACCATGTGCTAATCCGATTGGACAACAAGTCGGTTGTGTCCTACATAAATCGCCAGGGAGGCCTCTCTTCAAAGCACCTCTTCATGCTGGTGGAGCGCTTCTTAGAGTGGGCTCAACCCAACCTGCGCTCACTAAAGGCAGCGCATATACCAGGCAAATTGAACCGGGGAGCGGACATGTTATCAAGGAGCAATGTCCCCTCAGGGGAGTGGATGCTCCATCCGCAAACGGTTCAGAAGATCTGGGAGATCTTCAGCGAGGCCGAGGTAGACCTCTTCGCCTCAGAAGACAACTCTCACTGCCAAATTTATTTCTCAAAGACCAGGGACGCGTTGGCCCATGATTGGCACAACCTACTTCTCTATGCTTTCCCCCCGATCGCTCTGATCCCACAGGTAATCAGGCGAGTGAGGGAACAAAAACACAGGGTTCTCCTGGTAGCCCCCCTTTGGATGAACCAGCTGTGGCTATCAGAGCTGACTCAGCTATTGATAGCGGCCCCTTGGCCTGTTCCACTGAGACGGGATCTCCTCTCTCAAGCGAACGGGACATTATGGCATCCTCTGCCCGACCTATGGGCCCTGCACCTCTGGCCGCTCAACGGGAGCCTTCGTGCCTCCCAGAGTGAGTCTTAAACACAATTTCGGAGGCTAGAGCTCAGTCTATGAGACACCTCTATGCCTTAAAGTGGTCTTTTTTCTCCGTCTGGTGTTTAAACCGAGGGGACCTGCAGGTGCTCTCTATTAGCCCTGCCTGCCTGGAATTCGGGCCTAACGACTCAAGTCGTCCTGAAACCGAGGCACGGTTACGTACCTGAAGTGCTCTCCACTCCGTTCAGAGCACAGGTCATTACACTCTTCACGCTTCCTCCAACTGAAGAGGACAGAGAGCTATCTCTGCTCTGCCGCGTCAGAGCATTGAGAATCTATACTGAGCGTTCCGCTCCCTATAGGTGATTGGAACAACTCTTTGTCAGCTTCGGTAACCACACCAAAGGGTTTCTGGTTACGAAGTAAAGACTCTGTAGATGGATAGTAGATGCCATCTCGCTAGCATACTCTTCCTTGGGCCTCCAATGCCCCATTGGAGTACGGGCCCATTCGACTAGAGGCATTGCCTCGTCGTTGGCATGGTCCAGTGGTGTGTCCATTGCGGATATTTGTGAGGCGGCCGGCTGGGCCTCGCCGTCCACATTTGCAAGGTTTTATAACCTGGAAGTCCCGGCCTTACAGACCAGGGTCCTTTCCGCTTGAAATGGCACATGCTGCGTAAAAGGACATGACAGAGAGCCCTTGGCCGTACCGCGCCCAAGTTCTCTGGCATTGTTCACCTGTTAGCTCTCGACCCCTGGGTGTCGAAGTTACGGGTATACTCTGGAACGATTAACCAGGCCGGGTGTGACCAAGAAAGCTCAGCCCGTTTTAGCCTTGGGTTATTGTTGACTTCTCTATAAGCATTGGTTGCTTATGGAAGTTATACCTTAAATCGTTCCACTACATTAGCACGGCGTGATTGAACAGTTCCCATATGCGTCTAGCAAGACACAGTACGAGTGAAGTATCAAAAGGGAACGTACTCGGTTATTAACATAACCTCAGTTCCCTGAGATACGGGAACGAGTACTGCGTTGCTTGCCATGCTATGTAGCTGCACGACTCAGTCGTCGCTTCAGTCGAAGTAAACCTGAGAATCCTGTGGCGAGCGCCCGCTTATATAGCCAGATGCCCCGCGCATTCTGGCGGGCTTTGGCGGGCTTCGTCGCCATAGGCTCATGCAGCTCCGCTGCCGAGCCATTGGTTCGTTTTTTAAGATCTGCACGAACCAATGACCGTGCAGTTTCACTGCGTGAATGAAATAGGCTTCAGTTCAGGAGAAAAAAGGCTTTTTTCCCATATGAGTCTAGCAAGACGCAGTACTCGTTCCCGTATCTCAGGGAACCAAGGTTACGTTAGTAACCGAGTACGTTTATACAGTTTAAAATTAAATTACTAATCTTCCTTGTTAACATTTTTCCTAAATTTATGATTTATTATATCATTTTCAGATTTATCGCATGACAATCTGGGTAAATTTCCTTATGTTTAGGTATGAAATTCATTTTTTTTTCCATCGCAAAAGGTTAGTGACTGGATTTGAAAGCATTAGGATGTGCTCGCTCATTGTTAGAGAGAATTGTGGCTTTTGAACAGGAGAGTTTTATGAGAGATACAGGATTGAGGGTGAGAGGAATCAGAGTGACAATGTAATTCCATTTGAATCAGATTAAGGGGCCGGAGGACATATTAAATAAAGTATGGTTATAGTTCATCAGTCGTGTGAATGGCGATCGTGCTTTATTTCAACAACCGTCTGACATTTAGAGAGACGGTTCATAGGGAGGGACGGCATGCTGAGCTCAGTGTGAGTCTACACTCACTCCCTTTCCTCCTCCGTCTCTCTCCTGCATCACGTCTTCCTCCCATATTCATATCAGCTATACTAACATATTCTATCAGCACAGAGACTGATCTTGCTGTGATTTTACAAGTTATACTCTACAATAAGGTAAATTTTCTTTACATTAGTTAATGCATTAGTTAACATGAACTAACAAAGAATAACAGTTTTTAGACCAATTATTAATCTAAGTTAATGCAAATTTATATATATATATATATATATATATATACTACTTTTCATTGTGAATTCAACAGTAATGTTACTTTATACAAATTGAAATGTTAAAAAAAAATATTTTAATGTGTGTAAATTAAGTCTAAGATTAATAAATGCTGTAAGAATCTGTTCATTGTTAGTTCATGATATCTAATGAATTAATTAACATTAACAAATTACACCTACATGTTATCAGTATAAAAGTATTTGACATGATCACACAGCTTAAAAATTTTAAGTCTACCATTCCAATGGTAAAATGCAGAAAGATACACATTTCCCAAAAGAGCTTCTAAGCCATGAATATGCAAACTTCAAATTGCAGATGTTTTACTGCATGCATGTCATGTAATTAGCACATTTTGCCTAAGGGGTCTCCAGCCACTACAAAACAGCTGTAATCAATTAAATCTCTTGGGGAATAAGCATTTACAGCAGCTAATATCTTTGATATGTGTTTTAGAGAGATTTTCCACTTGGCAAACATAGATTAAAGATGGTAAACATTTGATGGAGATGATAATACAGTGCCTTGCGAAAGTATACATACCCCTTCATTTTTTTCACGTTTTATGTTGCAGCCTTATGTTAAACTGCTTTAAATGACCTTTTTTTAAATTACCACATCATTCTACACTCCATACACCATAATGACAAAGCACATAACATCTTTGCAAATTTATTAGAAGTAAAAAAACTGAAATGATTCATACCCCTTTCTGGGACACTTGAAATTTAGCTCAGGAGCACTCATATCACTTGTAGATGTTACTACACTTCGAGTAGAGTTAAACTGTGGCAAATTCATTTGAATGAGTATGATTTGGAAAGACATGTCTTAATAAAGGTATTACAGCTGATAATGCATATCAGAGCAAAAATCAAGCCCTGAGGTCAAAAGAACTGCCTGTAGAGCTCAGAAACAGGTTTGCGTCAAGACACACATCTGGGGAAGAGTTCAGAAAAAAATTCTGCTGATTTTAAGGTTCACAGAATCATGTAGCCTCCATTCCCTATCTGTCGGTCACTACGAGTTATGTCGTGATCTACATTATGGGGATTCACTTGGGAGCCCCAATCATCTCTGACTTTAAGAGAAAACGCCAATGAAATTTGGTTAGTGGATTTTGCATACCTGAGCCACTCCCTGTGCATAAGGGTATAAATAGGCGACAGGTGCATCCTGTAGTGACATAACCGTAATTTAAGTTGTTAATTCTATAAGGGAATTAATCATTAATTCGATTTCTAGCTCAGGTTTTGAAAGGACTCGAATCTGAAAATTCTGAGTCAACCTGATTAAAGCTGAATTCAAATCTGATAGTTTACACTTTAAATCAAAGGTCGTCCAGCTTATATAGCTAGATGCCCCGCCCTTAGTATATACAGTGGGTACGGAAAGTATTCAGACCCCCTTAAATTTGTCACTCTTTGTTATATTGCAGCCATTTGCTAAAATCATTTAAGTTCATTTTTTTCCTCAATGTACACACAGCACCCCATATTGACAGAAAAACACAGCATTGTTGACATTTTTGCAGATTTATTAAAAAAGAAAAACTGAAATATCACATGGTCCTAAGTATTCAGACCCTTTGCTGTGACACTCATATATTTAACTCAGGTCCTGTCCATTTCTTCTGATAACATACAGTTTCTTAGAATGAGAGTTGATGGAGTTGCATGAAGTTTCAAAGTTCTAACTCATTTTCACAAGTGATTTAAATTCACCTGAGAGCATTCACAAAGCAGAGGTTTGTCTTAAGTTTACTGCTTAAATTAGCTCGACACCAGTTCAGCAGAGATAAGATTTTGTTCGTTTACTTGCGTTTTTCTTTGGGTGACAGCTGAAAAGCTGAGATGATTTCCCGTTACTGACGAAGTCCCGGAATTTGATTGGTTGCTGGTCGGGCATCTGGCTGACGTAGTTTCTGGGAATTCCCTTCGGAGATTGGTTACTGCGATGACGTCAGAATGGCGTCCCTTTTGGGGAAGCCCTCGTGGGATTGGTTGGTCTCTTGATGACGCCAGAAGCTTGAGCAGTTCTGCTGAAAAGTTTCATCTGAAGTGTTTGGGTTCTAATGGTCGGTCGCCTGATGGTTCAGCTTGTGAGCACAAGTTAGAGTGCTCTCCACATGGCGACAAGGCCTTGCTCGAGAAAGCAAGTGGCGAAGAGCCTGCTTTCGGGAGAGCAAGCGGCAAATGCCTTCACTCGAGAGAGCAAAACAGCAAGAAGCAATTGAATCTGAGGTGCAAAGGGGTTTTGGTCCGTGGCATAAGCCCACCCTACGGCGCGATCTGCCAATCGGCTTCTTGCAAGGCGGAGCATGCATACACTTAACAAGAGGCTTCAATTCATCATGTGGGGGAAATGTCTTTGCAGGTTTTGTTAATAACTTCTATAAAGTGTTGTACACCACACACTGTTCAAAATAAAACAATTTCATCCATACCAAGGTTACTTAAATATCATGACCATTCCTACAAACCTAAACTTTGCATATTTGGCATACACGGAGTACCTTTAATCACTTTATCTATAAAAAAGGGTTATAAAATATCGATTAAACTTCATAGGTTACAATAAACACATCAAACAGAAAGCATATTATTCGGGAGTATATTGCTCCGATACTTTTAAATAATTTTCACTGATTGTCTTCTGAATTGTCTGTGTACGTTCTGTTTCTTTGTCTGTGACACAAGAAACGTAAGGGTTTCAGTCATGCAGGAAGCAGATGGTCAAAAAGTCAGGTGGCGTCAAGCTGTATATCCCGTGCTTGTCGGCCCGAGGGTGTGATTAACATAGCCGCTTCCTGTGCATACATATAATAATTCAATTAATTGGATCACGAGGCATCACGCGGTATTTTCAGTCCTCATAAAAAAGATCTCTGTGACATCTCTTGATTAGATTAATCCAGACCTCGTGATGGCTGATAGGGGCATATCAGTGTCTGTTCATGATAGAACTCCCTACAATCCACTCTTTAGATTTTTGCTTCGGAGCTGAGTGGATGAATGTGTTTGATCTCCACAAAGCCATTCATCATCTGTCTGGAAGCTGTTCTGGTTGGCGTCACGGTGCAAACAGCGGTGTCCCTGTCTGCAGCGATTCCCCTGGGCACTTCACCTAAAAGAGCAGATTTCCTAAAAGAGCATATCACGGTCGGTTTGCGTCTTTTTAAAGTTCCGGCTGTGTCCTCTTGGTTGCGGTCGTTTCCTATCCTCCGTCGACAGCCACGATCATGACCATGACCGTGACCATGGCAGCGCTGCGATCGCGCCTCTCTCTCCTCATGGGGATGGAAGGAGCGCCCTCTGTCACTACCCGCCCTGGCTTATCTGCCGCGAGCAGACAACCATCGGTTAGTGATCTGGGCGATCTGAGGGTTACAGTGAGAGCCTTTCCATGGGGCCAGTCCCCACGGACCCCTCACTCCTCCTGCAGCAGCTGTTCTGTGTGGATCCCTGGTGATTCTGCTGTGCCGTCTCACGGCGTGCCCAGCGTTACATTCGGCGCGCCGATAGAAGATCAGATGTTGATAGCAGCATCGGGGGATGGGCAATCGTCCTCTGAGGATGAAGATTCGGTGGGGTGGCCCCCCTCGGGTGTTGCTGATGAGCAACAGAAGTCACAGTGCGGTCCCTCGGGAAGGCGATGTCCATAATTGTGGCCCAAGAGCGCAATCTATGGCTCAGCCTTGCTGAGACGAGCAATGTCGACAAAGCGCACTTTCTCGACACATTCTCGTCTCCCAGGCTGGACTGTTCTGCGCCGTTGTCGAGGACTGTGCCCAGCAGTTCTCGACAGTACAAAAGCAGCCCGAGGCCATCCAACACATCTTGCCCCGGCGTGATGCACCATCTGCCACCGTTCCGCTGTGGGCCAAGCCCCAGTCTTCTCATTGCCGTGGGTGCCCTCCTGCGTCACATATTGCCTTCCGCTGGAGGTTTATTTCTGTTCCGCCGTTAGCTCAAGGACCAGCGGTACCCACAAGAAAGAGCAATTTCCTTTTCCTCCAGGTTCTCAGGCCTGTAGGCTGACAGTGAGCGACATGCCGCTTCCTCACTCTCGCCCACGATGCATCCGACTCGGCTATGCGATTCAGTTCGCCAGGCGACCTCCCAAGTTCAGCGGCGTCCTCGAGACTTCGGTGGCAGACCAAGACGCACCTGTCTTGCGTGAGAAAATTGCTGTCCTCCTGGATGCAATCGAGCTGGTCCCTCCAGCCGAGATGAAGCAGGGGTTTTTACAGCCCTTACTTCATTGTACCCAAAAAGGGCGGTGGCTCCCGGCCAATTCTGGATCTGCAAGTCTCGAATCGGGCCCTTCTCAAGCTCCCATTCAAAATGTTGACGCAGAAGCGCATCATGCATGCAGCCCCAGGCTTGGTTTGCAGCGGTCGACCTGAAGGACGATTACTTTCATGTCTCGATGTGCTCTCAACACAGGCCGTTCCTACGGTTTGCCCTCGAAGGTTAGGCATGGAAGTACATGGTCCTCCCCTTCTGGCTGTCCCTGTCCCCCCGTGTCTTTACGAAGGTCACGGTGGGTGCCCTTGCCCCACTACGAGAAGTGGGCATCAGGATCGTCAACTATCTCAAGCATGGCCTGCATGCGAGAACAGTTGTATGATCACAGGGACCTAGTGCTCCGGCACTCTGCCAGTTGGGGCTTTGGGTCAACTGGGAAAGGAGCAAGCTCTCCCTTGTGCAGAGAATCTCTCTTTTCCAGTATGGAGTTAGACTTGGTGAGTATGTTGGCGCGTCTCGCCAACAAGCGTGCCCAATCTGTGCTGAGCTGCCTGAGTTCCCTTAGAGGCAGGACAGTGGTACCATTGAAACACTTTCAGAGGCTCCTGGGGCATATGACATCTGCAGCCGCAGGCACGGCGCTTGGATTGCTGCATATGAGACCACTTCAGCACTGGTTACACTTCCGAGTCCCAAGGTGGGTATGGCGCCGCTGTACAGTTCGCGTGACTGTGTTGCCGCTCATTCAGCCCCTGGACGAACCTTGTCTTTCTACGGGCCGGGGTGCCCTTAGAACAAGTGTCTCGGCATGTCATTGTCACCACGGATGCCTCCAGTACGGGCTGGTGCACTACATGCAATGGGCAGGCAGCCTCGGGGTTCTGGACAGGGCCTCGACTGCTTTGGCACATCAACTGCCTCGAGTTGCTGCCAGTGCTACTAGCCTTGCGGCGCATGTCACAGCTCGCCCGCCATCTCCTCCTCTGGAGTCAAATGCGGCTCAAGTTGCTGCACGCCGTCCACATTCCGGGGGAGCTCAATCGTGCAGCCGACGCACTCTCGTTCACGATATTGCTCACGACAGCTCACGTTCCCCGGAGAATGGCGACTCCATCACGAGACGATCCAGCTGATCTGGAGTTGATTCGGGTAAGCCCAGGTGGACCTGTTTGCTTCCCGCGAGTCCTACCACTGCCAGCTGTAATTCTCCCTGACCGAGGCCCCCCTCGGCACAGACGCACTGGCACACAACTGGTCTTGAGCTCTTCGCAAATATTCGTTTTCCGCAGTGAGTCTTCTCGCACAGACACTGTGCAAGGTCAGGGAGGACAAGGAGCAGGTCTTACTGGTTGTGCCTTTCTGGCCCAGCAGGACCTGGTTTCTGTAACTCATGCTCCTCGCGACAGCCCCTCCCTGGTGCATCCCCCTGAGACAGGACCTGCTCTCTCAGGGGCTCGGCACCATTTGGCACCCGCATACAGACCGTTGGAACCTCCACGTGTGGCTCCTGGACGGGATGGCAGACTTAGCTGATCTGTCACCTGCATTGGTTAACACGATCACTCAGGTTAGAGCTCCCTCTATGAGGCAAGCTTATGCTCTGAAATGGAGTCTGTTCGCGAACTGGTGTTCTTCTCGCCGAGAAGACCCTCGAAGATGCACGATTGGAGTAGTGCTTACTTTCCTGCAAGAAAGGTTGGAGTGTAGACTGTCACTCTCCACCTTGAAAGTGTATGTGGCTGCCATCGCAGCACATCACGATGCAGTGGACTGCCGGTCCCTGGGAAAGCACAATCTCATCGTCAGATTCCTGAGGGGTGTTAAATCCTCCAAGGCCACCCCTGGTGCCCTCCTGGGATCTCTCTATCGTCCTGGCAAAACTTCAGAGGGGTCCCTTTGAGCTGCTGGATTCAGTCGAGCTTAAGTTCCTGTCTGCTAAGACCGCACTCTTGATAATTTCCATCAAGAGGGTCGGGGACCTCCAAGCATTTTCGGTGAGCGAAGAGTGCCCTGTGTTTGGGCCGGCCTACTCTCACATTGTCCTGAGACCCCGGCCTGGATATGTGCCCAAGGTTCCCACTGCTCCCTTCCGAGATCAGGTGGTGAACCTGCAAGCACTGCCCTCGGAGGAGGCAGATCAAGCCCTTGCATTGCTGTGTCCCGTAAGAGCACTGCACATATATGTTGATGGCACCCACAGCTTTAGAAGCTCTAAGCAGCTCTTTGTCTGCTACAGCGGTTAGCAGAGTGGGAAGGCTGTCTTCAAGCAGAGGTTGAACCACTGGATAGTGGATGCCATCGCTTTGGCATACCAATCCCAAGGCGTGCCATGCTCCCTGGGGGTGAGGGCTCACTCCACACGGAGTGTTGCCTCCTCCTATGCACTGGCCCACGTCGCTTCTCTGGCAGACGTCTGTAGAGCTGCAGGCTGGGCGACACCGAACACCTTCGTGAGATTTTACAGTCTCGGCGTTGAGCCAGTTTCTTCCCGTGTGTTGGGTAACAGGTAATTGGCGGAAAGAGCTGACCGCTGTCATGCTTGCTGCGCCATTTCCCCTCACCCGGAGATGCGAGCTCTTTTCTCCTCCTCAAGTAAGTTTCCCGGACGGTGAACCCTGGTGGAGTATCCTCTGACTCCAGGCCGGGCGGAGCAGTCTGACGCCAGGCCCAGTATCGGTGTTAGCTTGCCCGGGTCTCCGGTCAGCCCCTGTACTGGGCTAGGTGTCCATATGGCTTGATTCCCTGCTTGATTCCTTGCGGGCAATCCCATATGTGTATTCTTCCACGGTAAGGTTTCCCTCTCGGTAAACCCGTGTCTTCCCTTTGACAGTGTTCTGTCAGTCTCTGCTGGCAGTTGTTCCATCACTACTCTCAGGTAGAACCTGCACCAGAGACCCATTCCATATTTAGTACTGCCCCAGGCCTGGATCAGTCCATATGAGAATATCCACGTTACCTCCCTACGGGTAGGGTGTGGCCTCCGTAGCGCCCTTCTCCGGAAGGCTCGCTTCCCCATCGTTTCTGCCTAAGCTGTAAAAAACAAATCGGAAAGACTTGAAGCGAATCTTTCATTGAAGGTCAAAATCCCTTCTGTTAAAGGGGTCATATGATGCGATTTAAATTTTTCCTTTCTATTTATACTATAGTCGCACCGGTAATGACGTCATGGCTGTCGCCGGCCAACAAGTTGGTGTTTTTTCAATGTATGCTTCAGACACGGGTCACGACGAGGCGTTCCCCATAGCGACCCCTAGAGGATGCAGTTCGAAGTTCCCATGAAAGGGAACTTGCCCGGAGTTTAGCAGCTTAAAATGATCTGATCGCAAGCAGAGAAACACAATTGGGTTAAAGGGTTAGAATAGAAATTGTGCTTCAGTAATTTTGCGTTATTTGCTTTAAATTATTTTAACGCGTTAAGGATTGTAAAATGAATCGCATGCCGTTAACGCGTTAACAGCACTAGTTATATTTAATGTCAATGTTAAAAAATAAAAAGTATGACAGGCTTTTTTCCAGGTCATTATCGCTTTATTCAAATTATGCAAAACAAAATTACAATGTTTACTTTCACGAGCCGTCTCGTATTTACAGGATTGCAGTGAGAAATTAAAAAGCTTACAGGTATGGCATCCGCTCACAGCTTCTTCTGGGATTTCTTACAGTTCGATTCCCTCAAGTCTGCATTTGATGCATCCTCTATATCAAGAACACATCCGGGCACTTTCATGCATCCTCTGTACTTGCGTTCTTGAGTACTGGAATTGAACTGCGATGGTTAATGATGAAGAACACAAGGACGCAAGATCGCTTAAGAACGCATATTGAGAAATGGCCTGTGTCTCAAGAACTATCTTGAACTTTCAGATTCAAATTAAACTAATCTACGTTTATATGTAACTGACTTTAACATGTAATGTCCAGTCTTGATGAAAGCAATCAGATCAGATGACTTACTTGTAAGACAGTCTAAACATTTTATGCAACCAGAATCAAATTAGATAAAGTATTTGATAAAGAAACAAATAAGGTACAGGATATGTTAATGATGGGCATTCCATTTCAGTGGAAATCTTCAGAGTTTGACATGCTGTTAAACTCTTATTACTGCTCACCATACTGAAGTTGACACATGAGAAAGTAGAGAGAGAGATTTCAAAGTTGTAAATAAAACAACGATTATTGGAGTCTGTTTTACAAGAAAGTTCTATTTTTTTTTCTACTTCAGAATTTAAATGTTATTTGGCTTTCTTTCTAATTGTTAATGAAATTTACAATAATTCTAGCAATTACTGATTGAAAACTGTTTCTATACATTTTTATTAACTTTTTTTTTTTAAGTAAATAACTTTCTAAACTGTTCTTTCTGCTTTCAAAGGCTGACTTTTCTCTCTAGTATTAGAATGTTTTGAAGACCTACTGAATTATTAAAGTCACCAGACCTCTCATCTCTTACAAAATCCTCACAGGAAACCTCTCCTCAAACAGAAACTACGAGTCTAAAATATGGTTCTGATAAGAAAACTCCACTTGCGTTTTATACTAGAGTCTCTTTTAATAACAATAGCTGAAAAAATCACATTCATGTCACGTTATTCGCCTGCATTTCAGAATGTAAATTGCTAGCTTACTGAAGGGTCAAATGTCATATGCTTGTCATTGTGTGTATATTGAAAGCAAATGATTTTTTCCGCCTTTAGAAAGGACAGGCCAGATTCATGCTGGAATGGGCTAGAGTGTAAATTCTGTCAGTTATTTTGAAGTGTGATCAATGCTGTTTTTTAAACCTGTTGAATGACTTTTAGAGTATTAATTTATATTATTTCCAAAATATACTGTATTAATTTAGTCATATGCAACAGTAATGTTAGCAGCGATGCAACGTAGTTCACTGACTAAATTCAAGTTGCTGCTTTCTCAATTTTCTTAACTAAAATTGTCTGGATGACCTAGTACATTTACTATGCTGAAGTGTGTTTCTCATGGACAATTTTCTATCCCATTAGGCTGTATCCACAAATGGAACAATGATGTAGGTCACATGACAATCACAACATGACAAAGTATGTCCAGGTTCATTCAACACACATAAATAATTAATAGAACACACTCTTAAATTTTATCAAATGCTGCACCACAAATGGAAAAAAACAACAAATGGAAAAACTCAAACCAACAGATGCAAACTTAAAAAAAAAAAATATTATTATTTAGATCTCCTTAAGACTTTGTGCACACAGAAGTTGCCCTCTGTATTTCTTCTGTTGACAGCTGGCAGTGTTGTTGAACTCAGGGCTCGTGTTTACTGGTCTCATCTCTGCAAATGATTGATTTGATTGCATATATGTCAATGCATGAATGCACTTGTTTGATCACCTTCAGAAATGCAGTTTGTCATGGCAACAGAGCGGACTACGACTAAAATGTCCATATGGGTTTGGGGTTGTTCTGTATCTGTTTGTGACCACTTTCTGTACTATTTATGGCAAAAAAAAGATTTTTGTACTAAGTTGTATAAAATAAATAATAAAAAGAAAATACATTTTTTCTAATAAAATGCACAATATCAGTTCTATCATGATAACATTCAGAAGATTTTAGCATGGTAATATATATGACAATGTTAATGCCTTTGGTCTTGGCAAAATAGATTTGCTACGCTACTGAACTGCTGCTGCTGTTGGTTATTGCTGTTGTTGTAGATTATACTGCTGCTGCACAAATAGCATGTATAATAACCCATAGCAGATCTATACAGGTGGACCTGGGGATTGTGGAGGGTTTCAGGGGAACTCTGAAACCGCACTGCGAAATGCTCTAGTGAATGCCAAACAGCCAATTAAATGTAAGCAGCAAGCTCATTGGCTGCATATGCAACATTAACTAATCAGCTTGTGCCGAGAAGTTTAATGCTGTGAATATCATCAGTTTGTGTTAACAGCCTATTAGCCTGCACCATCTACAGTTTCATGACAGAACTTGGCAGTTCTACCATTACAACTCTCTGAAGATTTTAGCATGGTAATGGATATGAAAATGTTAATATTTTATTTTTTATAATATTTTTTAATATTATATTACATAATATAAAATATAACAATATAATAAAATAGAAAAAGAGTATGTTTTTTATTTTTTAGTTGGTCTTGGTGGGATAGATTTGAGATGAATAGAGATGAGATAGTTATTGCTGTTGTAGATTATTGCTGCTGCTGCTGCAAAGCAAGTACAGGAACTTGCTACTACCAATGCACACACTGATACTTTGCTGTGAGTATTTAAGACATACTGCTACTGCACAAATAGCATATATAATATCCCCCCCCAACAAAGCTGGAACGAGAAGATAAACAAAACAGTCAAAATGTGTCTGCTGCTGTGAGTATGAAAACATACTGCTGCTATACAATAATATGCTTGAAATCATCCCCATAAGACAGAAGAGAGATTAAATGATAAAGCATCCCAAAACAAGCAGATCTATTGCCAAATCATATTTACTGCTGCTCTTCTGGAGAGCCATGAGACCACGTATTTGCTATCTATGTGTGCCTGGGCCTGCTTTGCCAAACGACTTAATGCTGGTGGACTATTGCTGTGTGTACCTGATCGATTGACCAGATAGTTTAAATCTAGTGACTTGACTTAAACATCGACTTAATGTCACTGCAAAGTAACTAATTCTTCCCCAAGAATGCAGCTGCTCACTTATTTTGATAGTTTAAAATATTTGCATTGCACAGAAATTTGCATTGCAAGCCCTTTTCTCAACAATTAATAGACTGCTTCTAATTATTCAACCACTTCTTAAAAATATCCTTTTGATTCTTTTGAATTAAAAAAATTACCGGCCCATTTCAAACTTCCATGCTTATCAAAGATTTTAGAGAAGGTGGTTTATTCACAGCTGATATCATTTTAAGTACAGTAAACATGAGATCTTCGATAAATTTCAGTCCGGATTTAGAGCAGATCATAGTTCAGAGTCTGCACACTTGAGATTTATTAATGACCTTTGTTTAATCAGAGATGCAGGTAATGCTACAGCTCTGAATTTATTGGACTTGAGTGAAGCTTTTGATACAACAGACCATGTGATCCTCATCAAGCGGTTATCCCATTCCAGTTTTAAAGTGGTTCAAGTCTTATTTTATTGATAGAGCATTCTCAGTGAAGTATGGTAACTTTGTTTCAACAACAGTGCCTGTCAATTGTGAGGTTCCTCAGGGTTCTGTTATTGGCCCTATCTTATTTTCTTTGTATATGTTGCCTCTGGGTTTCATAAAAAAAGGCATGCTTTCTATTTGTATGCCGATGATACAGAAATGTATCTTGCTTTGAAATCAGGAAAGTGTGTGGTTCTAACTCACTTTTGGCATATCTGGAGGAGGTTAAGAGCTGGATGGCTCATAATTTGGTTCAGTTCAACCAAAGTAAAACTGAGATTATGCCTTTTGGCCCTGCCAGAGGATGCTTAGATATTGCCACATATTTAGGCACATGGTCAGACTACTGCCATGACCAAGTAAAAAATCTAGGTGTTGTGTTTGACACAGAGTTGAAATTTGACAAGCAGGTTAATGCCGTGCTTCTTCCAGATTAGGTCTATTACTGGATTAAAGCCTATACTGTTTAAAAGATCTAAAGATTTAAAGCAGGTTATTAATGCCTTTGTTCTGTCTCGCCTTAACTATTGTAATGTTTTGTCTCTGGGGTCCTGTCAGACCACTACATCATCTTTGCAATTAGTTCAGAATGCTGTGGCTCGGCTGCTAGTGGGGGCTAAGAAAAGTCTTCATATCTCCCCTATTTTGGATTCTCTCAGGTGGCTACAAGTGGACCTCAGGATAAAATATAAAATTCTGCAGTATGTTTTCAAAGCATGCATGGGATGGCTCCTGCTTATGTGTCAAATAGTAAGTCATTACTTTCTGTTCCTTGAACTCATTTGAAGTTAAAAGGGGATCATGCCTTTGTTGCGGGTCTGAGGCTTTGGAATGGTCTGCCTCATGAACTTAGAGAGATCACATCTTTACATTTTTTTAACGCTTGAGTCAAAAATTATTTATTGTCTTTAGCCTTTGAGAGGCTGGGTTAGTATTCGATGTATTACTATGTTGTGTGTTGTTTTTATGTGTTCCAAGTTTTTCTGTGCTGTTTGTACAGCACTTTGATCTGCAGGTGCAGTTGTAAAATGTTTTATAAATAAACTGAATGAATGAATGAATATATGAATTAAAAACGATGTTTGCTTTGTATAATCAAATCATTAGCTAAATGCATGACTCATTCCAAGGTTACTTTACTTCACTGTAATGTCTGCTTTGCATGTTACAATGCTGTAAAATTATTTGCTAGAGTGCAGTCTCATATTACTGTGCATATTGCTGACGTTTATATTAATTGTGACCTAATTAATGTTCCCTTTCAGTCGGTCACTCCGAGTCACGTCGGTGACCGACGAATTGGGATATCGCTTCGATAGACCAATCTACTTAGAGTGTAAACTAAACGAGCCAATGCACATTGGCATGCAATTATTGCATCCAGCTGCCGCTGATCACAGCGTGAGTATAATAAGGCAGCAGGTGCAATGCATACCAGCTTTTCGCTTCGGAGCCGAGCGACAACATCGTTCTGCTCTATATTTATTTAGAGAACTACGAGTTCAGCACGCTCTCGGAAGCTTTATGTGTTGGCGAGACGGCGCTTCACCGGTGGTCATTCCAGTGTCAAATGGGTTGCGCACTTCAGGCTGCACTACCCCCTGTCGTGTTGCAAGCGGCCATCTCCCCTGTGCGCCTCAGCACTAAAAGAGCATTTCCTAAAAGAGCAAATTTCTCTAAAAGAGCTCCACGGGTGCGTCTTTATAAAGACGACGGATCGTCCTTATAAGGATGCCGTTTCACCTGTGTGTTTCTGGGTGCGGTCGTTACCTGGCACCGGGTAATGGTCACGATCGCTGCCTCATGTGTCTGGGCATCAAGCACGCTGAGGTGGCGTTCATGGATGAGTCATGTTCTCATTGCGGGAAGATGACTATCTCGGAGCTGCGAACCAGGCTCCGCTACTCGCAAGGGGGCGGAGTCCCGTTGCCGCTGCCGCGATCTGGGGCTCGTTCTGGTGGTCAGACGAGAACCACTTCCAGAAGTAGCAAGGGCGGTTTGAGGGTTACAGTGATGGCAAACCCCGCAGGGAACCAACCCTCTGGGGACCATCACTCCTCTTGCTCCTCCGATCCAGTGGAGCGACCCACGGAACGCGCTGGGCCCTCTTTAAAGGTATCGATCTCAGCATCGGAGGGAGAGCTGTCCGATGAAGATTCGGCCACGCTGCCGCCCTCCGGGACGGTGGCAAAGCCTGAATCAGATCCAGAGATGACAGCTATGCTTTCCCGGGTCGCCGAAAGGGTCTGGCTCGAGTGGAAACCTCCACTGTGTCCCGAGCCCTCAAGGCTGGATGATTGGTTTCTCGGGGTGGCTCGCACCCCGTCCCGGTGCCTTTCTTCCCAGAAGTGCATGACGCGCTCACCAGGTCGTGGACGGCACCTTTTACTGCCAGAAACCGGCCGGTGGGCTCTTCCTCCCTCACCATTCTCGACGGTGGTACAGCGAAGGGGTATTCGGTGATCCCCCCGGTGGAGCGGGCGGTAGCGATGCAATTGTGTCCTAAGTCTGCCTCCTCCTGGCAGGGAGACCCGGTATTTCCTTCCCGGGCCTGTAGGCATTCGTCTGGTCCAACTCACAGAGGAACGTGCGCGGTCGGGGCTAGCCTGCTTGAATACGTTCAAGGGCAGGACAGCGGTCCCACTGATACTTATTCAGAGGCTCCTAGGGCATATGGTGGCCGCAGCGGTACTTACACCGCTCGGCCTATTACATGAGGTACAGCAATGAGACCACTTCAGCACTGGTTTTATGGCCGAGTCCCGAGGTGGGCGGGGAAGCGCGGCACTCACCGGGTCCAAGTTACACCGGCCTGTCGCCAAACCTTCACCCCGTGGTCAGATCTTGCACCCCGGGCAGGGGTGCCCCTAGAGCAGATCTCCAGGCATGCTGTGGTCTACACGGATGCCTCCACCACCGGGTGGGGTGCCACGTACAACGGGCACGCAGTCTCAGGGGTTTGTACGGGCCCGCAGCTGCATTGGCACATCAATTGCCTAGAGTTGTTGGCAGTGCGCCTTGCCTTGAACTGTCTCAAAGGGCGCTTACGAGGCAAGCACGTACTGGTCCGAACGGACAACACAGCGACCGTTGAGTACATCAACCGACAAGGTGGTCTGCGCTCCCGTCGCATGTCGCAACTCGCCCGCCACCTCCTCCTTTGGAGTCGGAAGGTTCTGAGGTCACTTCGTGCTGTTCACATTCCGGGCCTGCTCAACTGTACAGCCGACGAGATGTCTCGAGCAATGCTCCTGGGAGAGTGGCGACTCCATCCCCAGACAGTCCAGCTGATTTGGAGACGTTTCGGAGCCGCTCAGGTAGACCTGTTTGCTTCTCCAGAAACCTCTTCCTTCCAGTTGTTCTACTCCCTGCCCGAGGGAACACTCGGCACAGACGCACTGGCACACAGCTGGCCGCAGGGCCTACGCAAGTATGCGTTTCCCCCAGTGAGCCTTCTCGCACAGACACTGTGCAAAATCCGGGAGGACGAGGAGCAAGTCTTGCTAGTGGAGCCGTATTGGCCCACTCGGACCTGGTTCCCCGAGCTAGTGCTCCTCACGACAGCCCCTCCTTGGCCGATTCCTCTGAGGAAGGATCTACTGACTCAGAGACGGGGCACAATTTGGCACCCGTGTCCAGGAAACTCCATGTCTGGTCCCTGGACGGGATGCGGAGGTTCTAGGTGACCTAACCCAGGAGGTAGTGAACACCATCACTTTGGCGAGAGCACCGTCTACGAAACACGCTTACGCCTTGAAGTGGAACCTGTTCATTGAGTGGTGTTCTTCTCGCCGAGAAGA
>NW_015505866.1:698513-699106 GCF_001515645.1 Sinocyclocheilus grahami
CAGACGCACTGGCACACAGCTGGCCGCAGGGCCTACGCAAGTATGCGTTTCCCCCAGTGAGCCTTCTCGCACAGACACTGTGCAAAATCCGGGAGGACGAGGAGCAAGTCTTGCTAGTGGTGCCGTATTGGCCCACTCGGACCTGGTTCCCCGAGCTAGTGCTCCTCACGACAGCCCCTCCTTGGCCGATTCCTCTGAGGAAGGATCTACTGACTCAGAGACGGGGCACAATTTGGCACCCGTGTCCAGGAAACTCCATGTCTGGTCCCTGGACGGGATGCGGAGGTTCTAGGTGACCTACCCCAGGAGGTAGTGAACACCATCACTTCGGCAAGAGCACCATCTACGAGACATTCTTACACCTTGAAGTGGAACCTGTTCGCCGAGAAGACCCCCGGAGATGCCCGATTGCATTCGATTGCAGTCGTGCTTTCCTTTCTGCAGCAAGGGCTGGAGCGAAGGCTGTCTCCCTCCACCCTCAAAATCCAGGTTGCTGCTATTGCTGCGTACCATGACCCGGTGAATGGGAAGTCGGTAGGTAAGCATGACCTCGTCATCAGGTTCCTTAGAGGGGCCAGGAGGTTGAATCCTTC
>NW_015505866.1:699138-711959 GCF_001515645.1 Sinocyclocheilus grahami
GAGCTCACTCAACTAGAAGTGTTGCATCCTCCTGGGCGCTGGCTCGTGGCGCCTCGCTGACAGATATTTGTAGGGCTGCGGGCTGGGCGACCCCCAATACGTTCGCTAGATTCTATAGCCTCCGTGTGGAGCCGGTATCCTCCTGCGTTCTCACCTCAAAGGGGTAGTGGCGCCGAGAGGCCCCGGTTAGTGTCGGCTTGCTAAAACTGCTCCAGATTGTCCTACATTAGACCCTCTTGAGACCCTCCATCACCCTCGGCAGCGATGAATCTGCGGGAACCGTGGAAGGCTGGGTTCCATATTGAGACCTAAGCGGTTCTCGTATGTGTATAGCCCACGGTATATCCATAGAGCCCGTGTTTCCCCGGCAGCCTTCTGTCTTTCCAAGAGGGTTACAATCACCTCCAGTTCTCCATATACACCTAAACGGATGCCATATGTGTATTTGCTTCCGAAAACTCCTTCGGAAAGGATGGGGCTTCCGCAGCGTCCCTGTTCCAAGTGGAGCGGGTACGTTTTTCTAGTGTTATCCAATCTCACTCAGTAAGGTAGTGCTTTGAAAAAGGGTGAGTGGAACTACTTGTCCCGAGCCCCGGCCTACACCAGATAGGGGCTCAGGCGGCTCGCACAGGGCACTGGAAGGGTATTTGTTGCATCCAGTGGGGACATAATTACGGATTATAATGACTTATACTGTCTTTTTACGTGTTGCGTTGCATTGCGCCACGTAAACATAAAACCGTGTCTGCATTTGTGATCGGAGAAATGACAAACAACAAGCGCTACTCTGCATTGCTCAAAACTTGCGTTTGAATATAATCAGTTGCAAATCCTTTAAATGCAAGCGTCACACATGGTGGGATAGAGTGAGCGGAAGCCGGCGGGCTAGAGTGAGTGGCGGCCGGGCTAGAGTGAACGGAGGCTGGTGAGCTCGAGTGCTTTCTTTGTGTGAACATTTGGGCAGCGTTACGCAAATCTTCCCACATCGTGATGTAGACATGTGGGGGCGTGTTAGAATGAGTCGTTTTAGGTAGGCATGGTTGACTCTTAACTTTTATAAAGAATATCTCTTTGGATTTGAGACTTTAGTCTTTGCAACTTTACAGATCTTCTTTATGCACCAAGAGCTTGTAACACTCCAAAGAGAAAGGAAAAATTGAAATCGCACCATATGACCCCTTTAAGATATTTTTGATGAAATCCGAGAGCTTTCTGACTCTGCATAGACAGCAATGCAACTACCAAGTTCAAGGCCCAGAAAGGTGGTTAGGACATCGTTAAAATTTCCCATGTGACATCAGTGGTTCAACTGTAATTTTATGAAGCTATGAGAATACTTTTTGTGTGCAAAGAAAACAAAAATAACAACTTTATTCAACAATTTCCATATCAGTCAATCCATGTTCACAAGAGTACCACAATGCATGCGTGTGATGATGCTGCTGACGCAGGAGCCGCTGTTCTGACGTAAAATCTGGATGCACTACACCTTGTTTGCAAGCAGAGGAATGCACACGCATGTGTTGTTTTCAAATTTTCATTTTTGGGTGAACTAATTCTTTAATACTCTCGAATAACTGAACACGTTTATGCAAGCTGCTGCAACTGTACAAATAAATTTAATTGCTGTAAGCCCCATTAAATGGCCAAATAGGTAGCTAGGTAAATGCCTATTTCACTTTAACACAGTGTCTACACCAGACGCAAGAGGCACAATGCGACAAAATCTATAGAACCCATTATAATAGGTGAAGCTGTTCGCACTGTATGAGAGCGATACGACCAACATGACAAATTCCCGACGGTAAACCAATGTCCTGACGTACTTCAAACTCAAATAAAAAATATAGATACTAAGGTGTTTTATTTAGCCATGATTTTATTTAACAAAAAAAATAATGCAAACAATATGCATTGAATTGGATGAATAACCTGTGTTAGTGAATATACTATAGAACTATTTTCCTGCTCATCTGCAACACATGCAAATGTTGCAAGACAGAACCAATCAATCACAGAGAGCGTTCACTCACTTCTGACAGTGCATTCACACAGGGCTGCGTTACCCAAAAGTATCATAAGAAAACATTGATGCTTTTGGGAACGGCAGCCCAGAACAATGGATGAAAACGATTGGATGAAAACGATGGATGAAAACATCCATGTTTGAGTTATTTCACAATAAACCAATTGAAATGGTAGCCTACATAGTTTGTGCAATTACATGTATTTAAATGGAATGTTAAATGTTCATATTGATCATGTTCTATTCTGTAATGTTAATATAAATCATACACTGTCAGAATAAAAAGGTTGCATTTTATGTGTGCAACAGCCTTTCACTGGCAGTCCCTTATGAAAATTAACCATGGTTTTACTGTAGTTCAACTATAGTATTTGCAGATTTCCGTGGTTACCACTACAGTAAACATATTTAACCATGGGTAAACAAAATATAACCTAATAAGTGTCCTAGTTTAGTTCTGTTTTAGTTTGGTTTTTGTCCAGTGACCTAGTTTTCCTTGCGTTCCTGTCCTTAATTAGTTAATTTGTGCACCTGTTTTGCCTTTGAGTTGATTGCCATGTGTATTTCTAGCCCTCTGTGTCCTTAGTTTGTGTTCTGTCTCGTCGCTAGATAGTAGTTGTGTGTATTCTTGTTCGCAAGCTTCATTAAATGTATTTGGTACTTGTAACCTTCTGTATTCGTTTCCTCTCTTCCCACACATGGCGTGACAGAAGACTGAACCAAACTTAAGATGAAAAATAGACGCGCCATTGCTGCCATCAACACTCCACCACTCAGCTTGGGACCTCAGGGAGAAGCGGTGGTGGCATTCATTTTTCAGAGCGGCCGGTGTTTGGAGGACTACGTGGGGGAGTTCCTGGACACCTACCACCTTGCCCGCTGCGATGAGGTCTGCTTGATGGATGGATTTTGTTACGGTCTGGACGATGACATTCACTTTGTCATGCCTCAGGGAGATCCGTGCTGGACTATCAAGAGCTACATCAACTTCGCGCTGTGGATTACAGGATCCGCATTCATGATCGACGAAGTAGATGTCAAGGATTACATCAGTGTCCAGCCCCAACATGAAGGCTTCTCGCAGCGTGGCCCAGCCAGCCATCATCTCCGTGGAATCTAGATCTCCACGGAGCCCGAGCAAGTGTGTGAGTCAGCAACATCGATCGTGTCTGTGGGAATAGGGCATGGAGGATAGCCCCGCCCACATTCTTACCGCTGAGGGTGAACTGCCGCTGGACTCTGGAGACCTGCTCTAACTATTTGATCCCCTCTTTTCCAAACTCCCTCTTCCTTCTGGTCCTGTCTGTCTGTCTGTCTTCCCTGGTTCCGTCCAGCCCTAACCTTCTGTCTTCTCTGTTTCCTTCCTACCCAGATTCTTCTGTTTCCCAGTCGGTTTTATCCAGCTCTGAATCTCCTGTCTCCCTGCTGGTTCCGTCCAGCCCTAAACCTTCTGTGCAGTCTATGTCTCCTTCCGGCCCTGAACCTCCTAAATCCCTCAGACTCCCACCCATCCTCCACGTCTTCACCTCATTTGCCAGAGCCTGCTGCTCTGCCTTGGCCCTCTGGATCCTCTGTGTCGCCCAAGCTCCGTGTGCTCGGCTTCATCTGGGTCTCTATCGCCGGCATCATCGCAGGAACATCGCAGTCCACACTTCCCAGGCCTCCACCATGGCTCCTCCCCCCAGCGACTTCCCTTGTCTGCTACTCGGCTCGTCCACATGTCCTTCATCCATCCTCTGCAACTCCAGGCTGTGCCCTAGCTCCTTCCTCCTTCGTTGCCTCCCTGGTCCTGCTGGCATCATTCCCTATCCCTTCGACACTCCTGTCTTCTGTGCACCCTACACTTCTGTCATCCCTTTGCCCACTCCTGTCATTGGTCAGAGCCCAGATTGCCCTGTTGCAATAAAGGTTCAGATATAAAGTTAAGTGGATATCATTACCCATTTTACTCTTAGTAATTTAATAATTTAAAGGGGTCATATGATGCTTTTTTAAAGATCATTATTTGGTGTAACAGAATATGTTGACATGCTTTAATGTTCAAAAACACATTATTTTTCAAATACTGTACATTATTGAAGGTCCTCTATGCCCCGCCTCTCTCAAACGCTTCGTTTTCTACAAAGTCCCTCCTTCCAACAAGCGCAGTCTGCTCTGATTGGCCAGCTGACCCAGTGCATTGTGATTGGCCAAACACCGCAAGCACTTGTCGGAAATGTAACGTCCCTTACCATAATCGCGAGCTTCATCTTTCAAAATAAATGTAAAGACAGTAAATAATGTCATTAGTTTTACCATCAGTTCAAGCCCGAAAGGGGAACAGACACAGTAATGACGCAGAACACAAGCAGCGGTTAAGACAGCTGACTCTACTGTGATGTGATTCTACTGTGATGTGACACTGTCTCTCTGTCACTGTCTCTCTCTCTCTCTCTCTCTCTCTCTCTCTCGCGCGCGCACACACACACACTCACTCACTCACTCGCTCTCTCTCTCTCGCGCGTCGGAAATGTAATGCCCCTTACCATAATCGTGAGCTTCATCTTTCAAAATAAATGTAAAGACAGTAAATAATGTAATTAGTTTTACCATCAGTTCAAGCTTGAAAGGGGAACAGACACACTAATGATGCAGTACACAAGCCGCGGTTAAGACAGCTGACTCTACTGTGAAGCTGTCTCTCTCTCTCTCTCTCTCTCTCTCTCTCTCTCTCTCTCTCTCGCGCGCGCACACACACACACTCACTCACTCACTCGCTCTCTCTCTCTCGCGCTCTCTCTCTCTCTCACACGCGCGCGCGCGCTCGCTCGCTCGCACACGCGCGCGCGCACACACACACACACACACGATGCGCAAAACTCCGCATTTGAACAGTCAATAGCAAATACTTAAACTAATAACAAAACAGTAGCTGATTCAGAAGCGCCAGATTGTCATAAAGTCAGAATTACCTCCTCTCCTAGGTTCACGAAACGGTCGTCCATAAAATGCATTGCTGTTCTGTTGTAAGTAATCTTAAAGATTCCTAAATTCATCTACTTTCGGAAGGCCAAATAAAGTGCTTTTGCTTTCGCCTAGAAACACACAGCGTCTCCCTGACATGGCTGCTTCAACACTAACTGCGGTTACTGAAACCACGCCTTCTTTCTTTGCTTGCACATTTGGGAACATTATGCAAATATTCCCACATAGTGAGGTAGATATGTGGGGGCGTGTCAGAACGAGCCGTTTTAGGGGGGCCTGGCAGAGTCTTAACTTTGATAAAGAATATCTCTTTGGTTTTGAGACTTTAGTCTTTGCAACTTCAGGGATCTTATCTATGCACAATCAGCTTGTAACACTCCAAAGAGAAAGGAAAACTTGAAATCGCATCATATGACCCCTTTAATACATTTCATAATTCAAAAGTTCAGTTTAGAAGTATTGTATCGGTATCAACGATACTGGCCTTTAAAATGATTGGTATCGTATTGAAAACAACATAAATGGTATTGCCCATCCCTAATTTGTACGATCGTTTTGACGCTTCCACATGTACAGCCTGTTACAGCATGGCACCCCTCTGCATACACTGGAGCGAGTTCACTACCAGCAATGCTTTTCACTGTACCCTCATGTAACTAAATTGATTTTTTGCTTCTGCCACTGCTGCTATTTATAATATTCACTAACGTGTCAATGCTGCATTTGGAATACATGCTTTTGCTGTTAATGATATGTTAGACGTTTGTGGAAGACAGTTATACGAGTTCACCTTGAGTTTGGAATAAAACCGTGAAACGACAACTCCATTTGTGTTAACGACCCATCATCTTCCGCCATCTAGAGTTTCATGACAGAACTTGGAATTTTAGATAAATTATCAAATTGATGTATTCCTTAATAATATTATAAACTGAACATATGTAAAACACACATATAAAATGGGGGGGGGGGGCCCCATAGTTTTCCCCATAGATTTTCATAAGAATGAGGCCTATTCCTCAATCTTGTCTTTTTTCACCTCACCTGCATTATAGTTGCCCTGTAGCTCTGACTCAAGACCAGGATAATGAGTAGAGGTTAGGAACATTAATGCCACACATCTAGCTAGACAGAGTGAGCGTAGGAGGAAAGCATTCACCTCATCTCCTGAACAACAGCCCAGGTCTTCACTTGAATGATAATTAAGGCCTAATACAAACCTTAGTCTCAAGAAAGGAAAAATAAGTATTCTTCATTTTAATTAACAAAATGCTTACCAATTAAAGGGACTATCCCTGCATCCCAATGTTCATACAATCCATCCTAAATAGTATGTGAGGTTAGAATAAGTGTGTCCCAAAGCATAGTATGTTGAAAAGAGCATGCCAAAAGACCCTGGATGGTCTACTATTTCAGGTATATTTTTGGAGGGTAGATCATGCACACTCTCATGCTTAAGAACAATTAATCGCCTTTGCACAGCTTCTTGACTATAGCATCTACTTATTCACTTTGTCGAAGTAGGGAACATGTTATGCTCAAAAGCAAAACAAAAAGACATGAACTTTCTTTTATTCCCTGTGATTTTAAATTGTTTTATAAATTACATTTTTGTGGTGTTTGAATATATGTTATTTTTTAAAGCATTTCAGGTTGTACTGCTAAAAGAAAAAAGTATTGTTCTTTTGTTGCGCAATAACCTGTCTTGTCAAATTTTAAATACAACTAATTAACTCACTAACTCTAATGACTAATATTGCCCACAATCCATTGCACTTTGGCGAAGGAATTGGTTAAAACATGTACACAATAAGTGCACTGTACCAAATGATTAATTTAAATGCAAGTACATAGTAGTTAAGGCCACTCAACACAAAGTGGGGCTGAAATAAAAACTAAAGAAAATAAAAGAAAAAAGTGTGTCCACACTTTAGACTGTTTGATGTTACATTCAAACCCCCATGGGGGTCTTTCTTCTTTATATGTTGATGTTTTTTTTATTCATGACATTTAAATGTTTATGACATTTTTTTTTTATTATTATTTATGACATTTAAAACATTCAGAATGAATGTACCTCTGGAATATCTACTACAGCATTCTGGGCATAAAAAAGATAGCATTTTTTAGAATTGGGGTACTCGGACTCGAGTCCGGTCTCAAGTACAGTTTTTTAAAGGACTCGGACTTGTCACAGACTCGGATGTATTTTTACTCAGACTTGACTCGGACTCGAACCTTTCGGACTCGGAAAATATGTCAGAGTCCAGGGACAGTTGACGGAAATGTCACTGACTCAATGCATGATCACAAAAGTGATATTCAGTATTTGCATGTGTTTTTAAGTCTTACTTGAAGCCTACTTGAAAGCCGACGGGTTTCTTTGCTACCGAAAGCGCGCTCACAGAATAACGCGTCTCTCAGTCAGTGTGCGAATGCCGAGTTCTTTCGCTTAAGTTCTCTTAAAATCTGTTATTGCTACACACTTACACGAAAAGTCAACGAATTTCAAAATGCCCGTCTTGGAGACTATTCATGTAAATGCAGTCAGTTTTGAACTTGAACAGTTGGGAGAAATACAGATGTGTCAAAATTATTTGTTCTATGCGTCAGATCTTAAAGCAACAATGTAAACCTGCAACCGACGGGGTTTTATGAACAAAACCCCTACTTCCAAATTTCCCTGAAACTGGATTCTCATAAATACACTTTAGAGAGCAAGTTAATGTCCATCAACTTGACCCTTTCAGTGGATTTTTGGCACTCAGAGAGGTATGTTGCATGCAATGGAAACATATATTTCTAGTTTCAATATTATTTATTCTTCAGACATTCCCCTTTTAAATGCAATAAGTATCAGCTGCAAGGTGGACCACATTTGGTTTTTGACCATTGAATATGGGTAAAATTCAACTATTTGAACACGGAGCCACACTGAGATCCTCATATATCCTGGAAATAAACATATAGGGCTTTTAAGTGAAGTGACATGACATGTTAAAATGAAGATACCAAAATAAAAATGTAAGAACCATAATCTAAAAGGGTATTAAGAGATCTTTAATACTTCTTGAATTACAGACATGCAAACTTGGGGCAAAAACACAAGAATATCTTGTTCCCATTTTTTCAATTGGCATATAATGCAACAAAGACAGTTAAAGTCAACAGTTTTTAGTAATAGACCAACTGATCTCTTTGTAAAAATAAAAAAATGATGGTGCCATCTTTCTAAAGTTATTTTTACCCCTGTAATTTGGCTCCAAATCAGGCAAAAATTGTCCTTTTTGAATCTGAAGTGAAATTCATGTGGGGAACAAATCCTTTCATCTGTTTGACAGCTGTCCTGTGTGAGTGTTTGTGATGAACTAGAAGGCTATCTTAAGCGAGTATCTGTGCGACAATTACAATTTTAAGCTGTCAAGCAAGTGTCTGGCGCCGAACTAGAAATGCGTGTCTGTGAGACAGACTATAGTGACTGAGAGCTGATTTAACGTGTCTGTGCGACAGACTATAGTGATTGAAAGCTAAGTTAATGCATCTGTTCAACAGAGCTGAAAGCGTTTGTGAAAAAAGTGTTTGTGCAACATAAAAAAGCTGACTTAACGTTTGTCTGTGTGACAGACTAGTGTTCTGTGAGACAGAACCGAAGACCGATTTAGTGCATTTTCTGTTCAACGAAACTGAAAGCTGATTTAGTTTCTGTGACAGAACTGAAGCTGACTAAGCGCATGTATGTGCGACAGACACATACAATAGACTGGCAAATGTGAGTATGGATGAACATATATTAATTGTAGTGGGAGGAGTTACAAAAAGCTGATGCTGGCTGTCATGCCATGGTCTGCCTGAGCTACGCTTGAACTCCATTCGTCACTCAAACCATTCAATGCATTTGGTATCATGAACTCTTAGTATTTATTAATCTAAGTTAATGTTTATTTTTAAACATTAATTTATATGTAAATTAAAAATTTGGTCCAACTTTATATTAAGTGGCCTTAACTACTGTACTTACATCAAAAATAAGTACAATGTTCTTGTTGTGTTCATATTGTATTGCAAAACACTTTTGCTGCTTTTGAGGTTGGATACGGGTAAGGTTAGTGACAGGTTTGGTGGTATGGGTAGGTTTAAGGGTGGGTTAAGGTGTAAGGGATGGGTTAACAGTGTAATTATAAATGTAATTACAGAAATTAATTACAGATGTAATTACATGCAGGTCTTTTTTTAAATATAAGTACAATGTAAAAACAGGTATGTACACTAAGTGTATTGTATCAAATTATTAATTTAAATTTAAGTACATAGTAGTTAAGGCCACTAAATATAAAGTGTGACCTAAATTTAATTTAATTCATATTTAAAAGTATATTTAATTTATATTTAAACATAATACATTCATCTATACAACTTTAAAATGTCAAAAAGTGTATATTTAGAAATTAACATAAATGCTGTAAAAGTATTGTAAACTGTTTCCACATTTATGTAAATTTTTCAGTTGTCAAACTGAATTCAGTTTTTTACCCACAGTGCATAGCTCTCTTGCACAATAATTCGACATCTGACTGAGTGGCAAACACTTTTCACAATCCACACTCGGCAGCCCAAACAATTCAAACATCCCCTTGGCACCAAACATCAATCTGAAGTGAGTCAGGAAAAAAAACAGCGTCAAAATGACAGGTTGTAATGACGCCTCACAGCCCCTGAGGATCTGTGCCTTTTTTTAAAGCTGCATTTCTCACTTGTCTCATACGTAGCCAGAGACAGGGCCATCCTCGTGTTATGGAGCATCAGAGATAATAATGGATAGTCAGGTGGTGTTGGCATGTGGTGGGAGACTGAATGCGTGACCTCTTGGTCTGGCTGTGGAAAGCTGGTTGGTGGTGGGCTGGAAGCGGAGGGCTTTTGACAAGGTGCAGCTTAAGTGATGTGCTCTAATGAGCTCTAATGAAGGAGGGCAGACAGATGAGACAGAGGCAGGACTGCAGGAGCTGATAGAGTCTGTCTAAAGTGAAGCAAGTTTCTGAGAGATTATGACATTATGAAGTGTGCGGTGTATCATCGCTATCATGTCAACATCACTCACGCAAGCAGAGAACATTTTGATGGTCAGGGGACTTAATGGATTTGCCAGTCGAGTGCTGCAGTGATGTACAAGCCAGAAGTTAACATCACCCTGCTTCCCTTGACAAAAACTCCATGCGATTTTTCTATTGGCTTTTGGATTATTGCAGAAAATAAGCTCTGTGACCAACAAATGTTAACGGTTCTTACATGTTTTGTTCATCATGATAATCTTCACAAATTAAAACAACTAAATACGCCTAAATACAATTGCCAGATGTAAAAACTAAACATAGACCATAAATGAACTACACCATGGTCACATGACTTCATCATCACCACCATTAAGCTTCTAAAACTCTTTCAGTTTTTATTTAAAAAAAAAAAATAATAATAAAATAAAATAAAATAAACCAAATCCCTGAAAGTTTGAGTTAGAAAAGTTTGCAAGAGTGTGATTAAAACCTAGGGGTGTAACGTAAATGTATTTGTCCCGAACCGTCACGGTACGGACGTCATGGTTCGGTTCATGCAGTCAGATGACGAATACAGTCAGTCATAGACAATCAATCCATAAGGGGGTGCATGCAGTAATGCAATGCTAACTGTCACAACAGGAAAGAGCAGAAGAAGAGACAATCTACACACCGGTTGCATCCAAAAACCTAGGCAGCTGACTTGCTGCCTCGCTGCCTTATCAGGCAAAGCCTTCTAAGGCAACGTTTGCGCACCTCACGAAACTGATTTTGGACATGCTTCTGAGGCAGCGTAACAGTTTAATGATCTACAACAAAATTGCGCAAGCTTTGGTGATAACTAAGCAAATATTTAATTACTATGACACTGATTTTTTGCTTGAAACAACATCAAAAGTGGAAAATTTGGTCAGAAACACATTTACACTAACTAACCACCAAACGCAACTTTCAGACACCATCAGGATTGTGGGACATCAAAGGCAGCGAAGGATACATCTATACTGCCATCAAAAATCGATCATATGTAGGCATCTTAGGATAAAGGAAGTGAATCTGACGTTGGATTCAGACGTGCCTTGATGCCTTCCTACCTTTGAATGCATCCTCCGAAGGCAGCATTTTTCAGCTTTCAAATGCAGCCACTAACCCAAAACAAAAATGGTGATTTCAGATAGCACACAAATGCTCAAAGAACCGCCTAATTATTTAAAATCAGCAGTGTGGGAAAGTTTCGGGTTCTAGAGGTGCACTGGTTGAATGGCTATAAATCGGAACCATTTTTTTGTTTTATTTTGGCCGATCTCTATTTCAGAATTGCACACAAACTGCATTGCAATCATTTCACAAAATGTAATTTGTCTGTAAAGAGGAGAAAATACTGTACCAGGCAGATCAAGCTCACTGTTCGTGATGCTCAAAATATAGCAAGACAAATATGGGGGTTTATAAGAATTTATCTCTGAGAGGAACTGACCGTCTTCAGAAATGTTTCGATAGCATTTTCTTTTCCTCATACCTCCATATAATGCAAGTAGTGTTTATAAGTGCAGCTGTTTTGTTTACAGCGGTAATATAGCTGCTCTTCCATAAGCACCACCTGCTGTCTGAGAATAAATTAGCATTTTCACTCAGTTCATCTGCTGTTTTTGTTTTGTGAATATGTCTTATGTAGTATAATTTCACAAATGTAAAGTCAGACCATAATGTTTTTGCTTTAAATCTTGCAATTATACAATCTCATTTAAATCAAAAACAACTACTCATGCTACAAGTATGTAGCACTACTGTCTGTTAAAAATAAATGAAAAAATATTATTCCTGTTATATCGAACCATGACCCCAAAACCGAGGTATGTGTGCTGTTACGCTCCTAAGATAAACACAACGAGGCTGTGAAAGCGGACTAGTGAGTAGATTACCTATTAGGCGTGATGACGTTCGATGTGTCGATAACCTGTAGTCCCATTTGGCCATTTGTTAGCAAGCGCCTTTTTCAAAACATGTAAAATCTTAAAATAATAAAATAAATAAATCACAAGTGGGTATTACTGATGTATATGTCATAGAATAAAACATGAACATATCTTGAGATTGTATTCACTACAGATCTTATTTCAAGCTTTTAACCAAGAACCCATTCAAAAAACCCATTGACTTCAGGACAATGGAACTGGAAGTGCTAAAATGCTAAATTGTTCTGGGTTTTGGCCTACAAAATTGTGTCATCCTTGCAACACTCTATTGTCTCTAATGCACTTTGTTGTCTTGTTCTGTTAAATTATTGCTAACATACAGATTTTGTATCATATCAGTTATTGGTCTATATTTTAGAGATTTAATTTATTGATATTGGTTGATATTCTAGATTATTAATTCTTCAGTTTTTACTTTTAGATTACATTTGTCACCATATAATGCTCACTTACAGTAAAAACAAATAATTATCATTCTGTACACACACACACACACACACACACACACATATATATATATATATATATATATATAAACAATGTACATATTTATAAAGTTCACTTGTCTTTTATTATTATTATTATTATTATTATTTAGTGCTTAAACTTTAATGTGTTAAGACAAAAAAATATTGACATTTTATATACCGGCTATTTATTGATTATCAACAATGACAATAAAGTAATTATTGTATTGACCCGAATTTTTATATTTTGCATAAAATATTGGCTATGTCCCAAAAGCAAAGTTGCATAGATTTTCTTTAAACCTATACAAAAATAAATAAATAAATAAATAAATAAATA
>NW_015505866.1:713771-735718 GCF_001515645.1 Sinocyclocheilus grahami
ATATATATAGTATGATTAATATTTTTCAGTACCATTGAACAAAGAAAATGAAATGGTAGCATATTCTACCGGGGGTGGCCAATCAGATTGGTGTCCAGTGCCACCCTGAATACCCCTCTGGCTCCGACACTGGACACCCATCTGATTGGCCACCCAGGGTGCCACCCCAAAATTGAATATGCTACTATTTCATTTTCTTTGTTTAATCGTACTGAAAGAAGCATTTATTTTAGCCTCAAACTCAAGGACGCGATGCTTCACCTTCCGCGTCACCTTCCAGCCACTGCTAACTCTCACGCCACACATCCATTTTATTATGGAGTGAAACACATCACAGAGCAAAGAGGACATATGCTGACAGACAAGACAGAACAGGTTACTTTTGATAATAAGAAAAAAATCTCAGCATTCAAATTCTGTTAGTTTTATTAAGAATTTCAGATGATCAGTTCAAGCTAAGCAGGAGTGCATTATGATTAGCATGAAATAAACATGAATGAATATCCGATGACGTGTTGAAATGATATACTACAACTTATTGAATGTACAGTGTCTCTAAATTAGTGTAATCGCTAAATGAGTGTTAAATGAGATATATACCGTTTATGGCAATTCAGCCAAAAAAATACAGAGATATACATTTTTGGCCATATATCTCAGCCCTAATGTTCTCAGTTGAATACAATTGTAAAGCCTTATCCACAGCTTCTGTGGCAACATGTTGTTTATGGGAGAAAAAAATAAAGAAAAAATAATCCCCCCCAAAAAAGGCATTTACACATGACTACATATCCAATATTGTACTTTGTTCCCATGGTGACATAAAGGTGATGCTGGTTTTATAAGACGGAAACAGACTTACATTTCATTCTTAAACATTAGCCACATAGAATACATCTTTGTTGTTTCTCTTTTTTTAAAAATCAGTTGCACTCTCTGATTGGTCAGTGCAATGGAGCAGCATGTGGTGGAGGGCAAATCAAGTGCATGCATTGATTGCATGTGCTAAACTCAATCAAATGATTTGAACATTTCTATGAAGAGGGACTTGAGAAACTTAAATGATCGAGAACATGCACTTGTTTTACTGTTTTTGGTCCATATCTGCTCTCATGACTACACATGGTTTCTTTCTTTCTTTCTTTCTTTCTTTCTTTCTTTCTTTTAATATATTAGCAACTAATAAATAGTACAATTTGGTGAAACCTATTCTGATAAGCCATGCAAAAGATATATTCAGGATTATTTGTTGATTTCTACAGTAAAAAAAAAAAGTTTCACTGGCGCTCACAAACATTCAAAAGTTTGGGGTCAGTACAATCAAAGTAACAGTAAAGACATACTGTATATAATGTTAAGAAAGAACCAAAGAATGCTGAAAAAGAAAAAAAAAAACGTTTAAGCAGTACAACTGTTTTCAACATTGATAATATAAGAAATATTTCTTGAGCCCCAAATCAGCATATTAGAATGATTTCTGAAGGATCATGTGACACTGAAGACTAGAATAATGACTGACAAAAATTCAGCTTTGCCATCAGGAATAAATTACATTTTAAAATGGCAAAATAAAGATAAAGCATGTGAATCCATTAAAATAGTTACCTATTATATACACTCAATGCTATACAATATATAATGTACACTCTAAAAAAAATGCTGGGTTGTTTTGACCCACACTGTAAAAATCACTGTAAATTTACAACGTATTTACAGCGTAAATTTACAGTACTGAACTGTTTTTTAAAATTACGGTGTCTTACCGTAAATGCACACGTGATCGGTGGCGGAGGGGGAACCAAAGGCTAGCTGACGCATCGAGGAGCATGGTTTCAGTGAAAGTTTTATATGCATGGATTTCATCTTAAGTTGATGCTCATTTACAGGTAAGAAGATCAGAGTCTGAAATAAGTGTGTTCCATGTTTATTTGATATGTTTATTTTTTATGTGGGCAAAATATTTTAATTTGCCTTTGACAAATCTTGCCAACCCTGAGGTTTAAGATGGTGAATTAGCGTAATTTACACATTCTTCCTCAAAGTTAAGTGTGTGTTTGTGAAAGAAAGAGAGAGAAAGATTCTTGCGGCTAATTGCATGTTTTTTTTCTTTCCTGGTGTAAAATCCTGTAAATGTTAAACTTGTATAGAGGGAAATATAAAATACTTGCGTTCGCTGATTATTTCATTGAATATGAATTTAACATATTCGGCAACAGTAGAATACGGCTTCCTACTGTAAAACGAGCATGAGCACGCGATTGGTGGGGGAGGGGAGCAACGGTTAGCTTTTGATACCAGAGAGAGAAGCGTCGGTCTCAGTGGATATATAGCCTAAACGGATTTTGTCTCAAATTGAAGCTCGATTACAGATAGCAGATAACGGGGATCTGAAGTAAGTGTGTTTGCTTGATTATCTGAAACAATTATTTGCACAATCTTTATATTTACATTTTGTATTGGTGCCAACCCAGTGCGGTTTAAAATGGAGGATTTGCTTAATTTGCATTCTTGTTGCTAAGTTAGGTGTGTGTAAAGTTGGTATATATTAACCTTATATATAGGGAAATCGAAAATAGGTGTGTAAACCTAATTTTACTAAGGAAGCATATAAACTTACCGCCTTTTGCATGAGCACTTGAGTTGATCGGTGGGGTATGGGGAGAAACGTTTGCTTTTTCGGAGTGACGCATTAGTCTTAGTGGAAGTTTTGCGCGGATTTCAACTTAAGTCGTATCTAAAGCAATTTAGAGTGTAATCTAAATATATTCTAACTTATTGTTTATTAAGTGGGCTTTGTATGTGAGCACATTTTAATCACAGATTTTGCACTGGATAAATTGGCACAACCCTCTATATAACAGAGGTAACGTTACTTCATTCACTTACGTTCTAACTTGTTCCTCATCCTCAAATACAGGTGTGTGTGTGTGTGTGAGAGAGAAGGAGAGAGCAGTAGACAATATTTTTAATTGTTTAAGTGTTTTGAATGAAAAGGTGAAGCATGTCCTGTCCCAGGCTGAGAACATAGAGATGGCACACCTCTGCTTGTCAAGATTCTAACGTTAATGTCCCACTTCCAGGAACATGAAGATGGACTGGTTTTGCATGCTACGGAAGTTCTAAGCGGCCATGCATTATTATTTTTTTCCTTCTTGTTTTCTCGTTATAACGACTTATTTTCTCGTTATATCGACATAACGAGAGTTGTTTTCTCGTTATAACGACTTAATTTTCTCGTTATATCGACATAACGAGAGTTGTTTTCTCGTTATAACGACTTAATTTTCTCGTTATATCGACATAACGAGAGTTGTTTTCTCGTTATAACGACTTAATTTTCTCGTTATATCGACATAACGAGAGTTGTTTTCTCGTTATAACGACTTAATTTTCTCGTTATATCGACATAACGAGAGTTGTTTTCTCGTTATAACGACTTAATTTTCTCGTTATATCGACATAACGAGAGTTGTTTTCTCGTTATAACCAGGTTGCTGCATCTGCATCTGATGTTGAGAAGACACTCAATCTGCCTGCCAGTCCTCGTCTGATTTTGCTGGGTTAGTGTGTCATTACATGTGATGAAGTAGAAACATTTACTAATGGTTGAGATATAAAATTGTTAACATTGCTATGGTACACAATTGTTAAAATTGAATTTTCTTGAAGGTAGTTCTTTGAAATTAGTTGTGAAAAAATGTGTTGATTGTTATTGTTTTTATTTATTTATTTTAAGTATGGCAGAGCCGGCAAATGCTGTATGGTAGATGATAAGCCTAGAGGGCTGTGTTATTTGTGAGTGTGTCCAGTCAACATTTTTGACTGCAGTTGCAACAGTGTTTGCTGTGTACTACATCTTCAACCTGCAGTATCAAGAGGAGGCTTGTTGCACGCTAGAATTTTTTCAAAGGTAAGTGTTTTCCTTTTTGCTTATGTTTTTTTCACTCTCTTAGAATCTATGGTAACACTTTATAATGCGTATACAGTATAGTAAAGTAGTAAATAATTTGCAAACTAGTTAACTCAGCCTTTCTCCTGTGTTCTCATTGTGTTCTTCCAGTGTCTGATATGTGAATAAAACCGCATTTCAGTTCATCATCTGAAACACTGTCAAATGTGGTTTTATTCACATGCCAGACACTGGGAGAAAATAGGAGAAAGGTGTGTAGATCCACACGAGACAGCATCTATATAGATAGTTTGCAAATTAGTTATAAGTGCTTTGTTACTGTATACTTATTATAAAGTGTTACCAAATTAATCTAAATTCTAAACCAAATGAATTAATCAGAATTTTGAGAAATGGTTATTGTATACTTTGGTCATATGTAATGCAACTTTCCTTAGACTCTTCATTGGAATAAACCCAGAAAGAGGCTCAAAGACCTGCAGAGGCAAGGTAGTCTCCAAGAAGACGGGGAAGGTGGTGAATAAGAAATCTGCTACAGTCAATCCAAAGGCTGCCTCTCTACTAAAAAAATCTCGTGGATTTTGAATGGGATTTCATCTAGGCAAGTGAAATTGCACATACATTTTCATTAAATACAGTTCTTAATACAACTTATTTCACTGTTTAAATACATTTGCAATATTTCTTACATTTAAACTTATTTAACAAGCATTTTAGAAGTTTAAAAAAAAATAACATTTAAAAGTAATCAGTCGAAAAAGACTGATGCGACTCGTTTTGGTGACTAACATCGTCCCTGTAGTTTGGGTTGCATAAAATAAAATTTATAGCAAAGAAACGGTTTTATAGATAAAATATCCACAAACCTATATTTGACCAAAAAAAATGCAAGTTGTCGGCGGCACTGAGAACTACTCTGAAGAGGATGCAGTCCGCACTCATTACAACCCCTATGTTGTTGCGACTGTCCGGTTCCAGGTGCTGGGTTACACAAAAACTACCCAAACACAAAAAAAAATTTTGGGGGTTGAAATAAAATAAAGATTTTATTAAAACCATGATTTTTTTTTTTTAGAGTACATGCACACTATTAAAGCAACTGATGCAAGCTGTTAATCAGTTAAGTTGGTCCACTAATGTTGCTCAAATACGCCATTACCTCTCCGTCCTCTAATTACTTGCCGGACCGGTCATCCCACTTTATCCCGGGACCTCGCAATTTACAAATTAAGCACTGCTCATACTAGTGGTGTGGAAACAACGGTTGTTATTTTAGTCGAAGCGTAAAAAAAAAAAGAAATTTAAAAGGTAAAATAGTATAAAATCATCAGTCGATTAAAAATAATGTCGACTATCAGCGTCGCCACATTTGATTACATCGACCAATCGTGACAGACCTATTTACTGGGTTGGATTGTTTTGAACCCAGCATTTTTTAGAGTGTAATGATGAACGTGAAATTCATTGTGAATTTGCATTTTAGTTGTCAGTGTCACAGTACAGAAGGAGACCAGTGACAGAGAGGTAAAGTAAACTGTGAGCTTTATTGAACAGGTGAACGTCAGTCCTGGAGAGCCGCAGCCCTGCAGAGTTTTGCTTCAACCCTAATCAAACACACCTGAATATGCTAATCAAGGTCTGAAGGGTTACTAGGAAGCTATCCAGGACTGGAGTTCGCCACCCCTGGGTTAGAGCAATAGTCTGAGGAATGGAAGTGATCGGGCTCACGTGATGACAGGTTCCTTTGTGGATCGAGCTGAAGAGGATGTCACAGAGACAGGACGGTATCAGGATGTAGTCTGGGTTCAGTGAGTCAGCTAAGGAGTAGCATAGTGAATTGTAGATCGGACGGTGAGTGACTGAAAGGAGCGTGCTTTTGAAGGTGGCTTGATTGATGGCAGCAGGTGATCAGACTCCAGGTGAGTGAGATCTGGTGAGATTGGTGATTGTGAATGTGAACTGGTGTGAGCCGAGGAGGATTCTGGGATATGGAGTCCAGAGCTGGTGACATGACAGATACTCCCTAACAGTCAGCTCCAACAAGTGAACTGATTTAAAACAATGCACTGCAGAAAAAGCAACTATATTGTCTTCGACATCAACCTGTTATGAGTTCTCGTACAACATATCATTCTGGTAAAAAAGGGGCAGGCAAGTTAATGAATGTAAATGTGATGAAAATAATATTGCAATAATATTGTACACACCACAGCCTATTTCCTCGTGTTCTCTCTCCTATAATGGCCTTTTGCAGACTCGCCTCATTGCTTGCTCCATCACATTTAAACATGCTTCTCATCACTCACCTATGCACACAGAAATGGCCAGTGTTAACCATGTTTACTCTTCCTGTTGAATTTGTCTTTAAAAAGCAAATAAAGCATGATAAGCATGTTTCCACTCACCCCCGACAATCATATCTTGTTGTGCACCAACATAACCCTACATCCCCCTTCGGAGATTGTATTTACCACAGAGATTAAACCGGAATGGAATGGAGCCCCTGGGAGGACAATAATATTGATCACATGCTGCTCCTTTTTATCCCTTTCTCAAAGAGAGGAGGATTTTGAAAAAGCAGTTAAACCTGAGCAGAGAGCAAGAATTCAAAATGATGACAGTTACGGGCCAGAGGGAATATGACAGGTACATGGTAGAGCAGCCCAGAGTGAGTCGCCATCTGCTGCAGCTGCTGTGCACTAATTAGCCAGCAACAGTGACAAAGCGCATTAAGAGCTCTGATATGGGCTCCCAGGCAGAATTGGGGAAACGCTGGGTAGTCGCAGCCCCCTGAGTCACTTAAATGTCGGAAAGAGGCGGCAGCGATCATGAAGTGCCATCAGTCATGCTGTTTGAGTGACTAATTCATTTGATTGCTCAAGCTTGCAGTTCTCACAATACTTATTTGGTAAAAATTCAAGCATTAATTGGCTTGTAATGCTTTGTTGCTCTCTTAACATATTCCTCTGATGTTTAAATATATGAGAGCCTGTTGCTTGGCTTGCTCTTGATATGAAAGTGAAATTCATTGTGAATTTGCATTTTAGTTGTCAGCTCCAACAAGTGAACTGATTTAAAACAATGCACTGCAGAAAAAGCAACTATATTGTCCAGTTTAAGGGACTTTTTGAGTCCTTTTTATAAATACAAAAAAATGTTATTTCAGAAAAAATAAACAAAAAAACTGCCAGCCGAATTGCCCGAAATGTTGTCCCAACTAGTCGAATAAAGTTGTCTGAAAAATGCTGTTGAAATGTTAAGGGTTACTGTTAAATTATGCGGTTACTAAAGGAATTATTGTGAAAATGTAAAAATCCAATGCAACTTAATGCATTCAGGTTTTTTGGTTCTCTCAACTATTGAGAGATAGTATGCGTTATATGCGTCAACATTTTCGCTGTTGTTTTATTTTTATTTGTTGTGTTGTGATGTTAAGCTTTTTACATTTGTTGATTGTCACCGTTCTTGACATTTGAGTGTCAAGTGTTAAGGTCTATGTTCAACATTCAAAAACTATTCCTCAGATATCTTTTCTTTATAAGGTATAACGTGTCTTCAAAACACAGCATAGAAATATAGCACAGATCAGTGTCCTAAAAAACTATATGGTTACCAAAATGATAAATCTATTTATTTTGTACATTTTCTGAACAAGAATTCTAGTTGCCTCAATGAAATTATTAGCTGATTAAGGTCATTTGCATTTAGAAAAAAACTAATACTAATAGTTGAGAGAACCAAAAACTCTGAATGCATTAAGTTGCATTGGATTTTTAAATTTTCACAATAATTCCTTTTTTACAGTGTTGTCACCGTTCTTGAGTTTTGTGTGTTAGGTGTTGAGGATAGATCAATGAATGCATCAGATTGCATTGATTTTTTAAAAGTTTTCTCAATTCTCAAGACTGATATTTCACATGATAAACTGAGCAATAAATGGTGCATCAAAAAACATCTGTCAAATGGGGGCTGCTTATCAAGATTTGAGAGTGGTATTGCGGTATTGTCATCAAATAATAGACATTGCTGCTTCGAAATTACCCCTGCCATGACTGACACACGTGAACAATAAAAATCATACCTCAGTGAAAGTTAGGCCACCCACATTAAAAACAGATCCCACCCTCTCCCTTCTAATGGCTTCTTGTTTGTCTTATAGAAATTTCTCAAATATTCCTCCATCCACTGTTTTTTGACATTTGCTGCTGTAAGTCAGAAAAAAAGCAAACAAACAAGCATTTCAAAGAAAGGTTTCCTGTGATGTGGTGAGAAAAGCTTGAGAAATGCATGCTTCTGGGTATTTTGGCAAGTCACGTGCAAAAAACACGCTTAGCTTTTTATATAAGCATGAAGATGATATGGGAGTGAGCATGGATCACAGATTAACACTTCCTAACACTTCCTTGTCATCTGTCCTTGTTTTAATAATCTTTTCACTTTCTGTTTAGACACAAGATACAGATGCATGCTTGAATAATAGCCTACTGAATGTTGGAACACCATAACTTTTGCATACAGACTATAGTATTTACAGCAGCAGCAACTGTTTTTTTCTTGACGGCCAAGCTTTTAAATTGGACATCAAGTGGTGACTCAGTGAAATTACATATGAAGATGAATATCAATTTTATGTTCTGTTTAGTTATTTTGCCCACTATGTTTCTGTCTTCTTATGTTAAAGTGCTCCCCCCCCCCCATGGGTATATAAACATGGTTGCAAGAAACTAGTTTGGTTGCAAATCAGGAATTGAGAATTGAGAACAGAACACTGTTATAGATATACATTTGCATATACACTGTAGTTGCACAATATTTAATTAAGTATATTCACAATAGGCATGTAATCCTCAGATAGTTACTCATGTGTTTTCAACAGTGAGGCAGAACTTTATGTTTGAAATGTCTAAAATACAGCCTTTGTTCCCTTAATGAGGATTTTCTAATTAGCTGCCTTGTATCTGTCAGACTCTGGTCCGTGTTTTGTGTGTGTTTTGCTCCTCATGTGCCTTCCTTTCCCTTATTTGGTCCTTCCTGTTCCTGTCATCATTGTGTGTATTCGTCTCCAGCTGTGTTTTAATTAACTAGTTAATTTGCTCCCAAGTGTGTCCCATTGGTGTCTGTGTATTTAAAAAAAGACAAACCCGCCGGCCGCGCCGTTGTCAAGTCCGCCGGCCGCGCCGTTGTCAAGTCCGCCGGCCGCGCCGTTGTCAAGTCCGCCGGCCGCGCCGTTGTCAAGTCCGCCGGCCGCGCCGTTGTCAAGTCCGCCGGCCGCGCCGTTGTCAAGTCCGCCGGCCGCGCCGTTGTCAAGTCCGCCGGCCGCGCCGTTGTCAAGTCCGCCGGCCGCGGCTCACTCTAGACTGCCGGCCGCTCCAAAGACAAGCCCGCTGGCAGCTCAGAATTCAAGCCTGCCGGCCGCTCCAATGTCCAGCCCGCCGGCAGTTCCTCAGTCAAGCCTGCCAGCCCCTGAGCTCGCTCCAGTGTCGGCTCCAGCCCCGGAGCTCGTTCCAGTGTCGGCTCCAGCCCCGGAGCTCACTCCAGTGTCGGCTCCAGCCCCAGAGCTCGCTCCAGTGTCGGCTCGAGCCCCAGTCACGGCCAGGAGTGCAGTTCCTAGTTTCAGAGGATCCAATTCCTTAGTCACGGCCAGGAGTGCCGTTCCTAGTTCCAAAGGATCCCATTCCTAGGTCACGGCCAGGAGTGCAGTTCCCAGTTCCAAGGGATCCAGTTCCCCAGTTTCGGCCAGGAGTGCCGTTCCTAGTTCCAGAGGATCCCGTTCCTTAGTCACGGCCAGGAGTGCCATTCCCAGTTCCAAGGGATCCAGTTCCCCAGTTTCAGCCAGGAGTGCCATTCCCAGTTCCAGTGTATCCAGTTCCCCAGTTTCGACCAGTAGTGCCGTTCCCAGTTCCAGTGGATCCAGTTCCTTAGTCATGGCCAGGAGTGCTGTTCCCAGTTCCAGGGCATCATGTTCCCCAGTTTCGGCCAGGAGTGCCATTCCCAGTTCCAGGGGATCCATTTCCCCAGTTCCAGCCAGAAGTGCCGTTCCAGATTATAGCCCACAGAGTGCTCCTGTTCCCGAGTATAGCCCATGGAGGTCTCCAGTCCCCGGTTATGGCCTCGGAGCCCGAAATCTTCCCCAAGTATTTTTTGAGGGGGGGGGCAGTAGGGCTCCAGCCACAGAGGCAGGGGCCGGGGTCGCGGCCTCGGAGGCTGCTTAGCCATGGCCTCCTGAGTCCCCTGATCCACCATGGCGCCCCGAACTGCCAAATCCGCCATGGCGCCCTGAACTGCCAGATCCATGTTTTGTGTGTGTTTTGCTCCTCATGTGCCTTCCTGTTCCTGTCCTCATTGTGTGTATTTGTCTCCAGCTGTGTTTTGATTAATTAGTTAATTTGCTCCCAGGTATGTCCCATTGGTGTCTGTGTATTTAAAGTGTTCTCAGTTCCTAGTTCTCTGTCTGCTGTTAAGTGTCATTTTGGTTTGTCTGATGTATCCCGTCCTGTGATCCTGCATGCCTTCATTAAAACCTTTTTGATTTACTTTATTTCTCGTCTCCTCGCTCGTTCCTGTGCTCTCAGTGTGTGTGTGTGTGTGTGTGAGACAGTATCACACTAATCCTGTCACGGACACGGTGTGTGGAGGCAGGCAGGATGATGAGGACGACAAGGATTCAAATAAGGATATTTAATGTAGAGACAACAAGGCAGATTCGGGTAGATGAGACACACACACTCGGGGTAACATTCAAAATAACCGACAATATTAGAATACAAGAGACAGGAACTTATAGGGCAGATAACGAGGGGCAGACAGGTGAGCACACTGAGGATAATTAACTAATGATTGAACGGGCTAAACCAACAAAAGGGGAAAAAACACAATAAACAGTCCACAGGGGCGTTACATTATTCCCCCCTCCCGGAAGGTGCGTCCTCGCACCGTAGAAACAGAGGGAGGGGCGGAGGGGGACTAGAAGGAGGACAAAGCAAGGTGGATTTGAGATGGTGACAGGGGAAGGCAAAGGGCTGGCAGGCAGACCAGACTGGTGGAGGTTTCCGGCGGAGGACGGACTTCCAGGAGGAGGACGGCTAACAGAGTCCAGGGAGGTGCCGATGGATCGATGGGGGACAGTGGAGGTGAGGGAGCTAGGAGCCGAGGGGGAGCCACTGGGTCTATGGACCGAGGCGGAGTCCAGGCTTTGGAAGCTGGAGGCGGAGGTGAGGGAGACTCCGACCATGGTGATGCTAGAAGAGGCCGGAGCGAGTGGGAGGGCGGGAATTTTTAAGGAGCAGGCACTGGAGAGAGCTCTTGGGCTGGAGCCCCTCCTGGGCTGACCTGGGGATCAGGAGCCCTTCCTGGGCTGGACTGGGGATGAGGAGCCCTTCCTGGGCTGGACTGGGGATCAGGAGCCCTTCCTGGGCTGGACTGGGGATCAGGAGCCCTTCCTGGGCTGGACTGGGGATCAGGAGCACTTCCTGGGCTGGACTGGGGATCAGGAGCCCTTCCTGGGCTGGACTGGGGATCAGGAGCCCTTCCTGGGCTGGACTGGGGATCAGGAGCCCTTCCTGGGCTGGACTGGGGATCAGGAGCCCTTCCTGGGCTGGACTGGGGATCAGGAGCCCTTCCTGGGCTGGACTGGGGATCAGGAGCCCTTCCTGGGCTGGACTGGGGATCAGGAGCCCTTCCTGGGCTGGACTGGGGATCAGGAGCCCTTCCTGGGCTGGACTGGGGATCAGGAGCCCTTCCTGGGCTGGACTGGGGATCAGGAGCCCTTCCTGGGCTGGACTGGGGATCAGGGGCCCTTCCTGGGCTTGACTGGGGATCCCGCGGTCTCTCCTCCTCATTTTGGCCCTGAATACCCTCCATAGTCCGTTCACCCTCAGCCATGATGCCGGGGGCAGAGCTCCTCTTCGCGCTCACACCGTCCATGGCTTGCTCCCTCCTGGTGGGCACTGTCACCAGCTCTCGCACCTGGTCTGACGCGTTGGGCTCAACATCCGAGGCGATCCTCTTCTCAGCCGCGGGGCTTTGCTCCGGATCGTGGATCGCGGCGGGAAATGGCTCTCCGTCATCAGTGGGCTCAGGTTTATGCTCCATACGGAGATGGTGGGCTGGGCTCAGGGTCCTGAGTGGGGCTGGTGTTGCGGGGTAATCCATTATAAAAATAAAAACTGACAAAAACTGGGAAAACAAACGAGGGGAAAGATGCCGCTATACTTTACTTTTTGGGTCGGTTATTCTGTCACGGTGTGTGGAGGCAGGCAGGATGACGAGGACGACAAGGATTCAAATAAGGATATTTAATGTAGAGACAACAAGGCAGATTCGGGTAGATGAGACACACACTCGGGGTAACATTCACAATAACCAACAATACTAGAATACAAGAGACAGGAACTTATAGGGCAGATAATGAGGGGCAGACAGGTGAGCACACTGAGGATAATTAACTAATGATTGAACAGGCTAAACCAACAAAAGGGGAAAAAACACAATAAACAGTCCACAGGGGCGTTACAAATACGAGGCAATTTTTTTTTCTTTAGGTTTTTTGTCAGAACACAATAACGGTTCGTTCATTGGAAAATAATTCTTATAGATCTTTTTAAAAACTAAAGTGATGTGTGTATGTATATTTAAAATTGCTTATGAAACATGTTGAATTTCTTGAAGACACTCTTAAGAATTTGGAGTTTTGTATATAACTAGCACCACACATAGTCTTCTAAGTGTATAGAAAAGCGGTGAAGGACATTTGTGAAATGCGAAACATTGAATAGCTTGTGCATGCATTAGTATTGTGATTTAAAAAAAAGCACTTTACCAAATAATTACGCATGTCCTTGCCGAGAGAACAAATCTGTTTCACACTCTGAATGACTCAAGGTCAATTACAACCATGATCTTTAGCTAAATAATTTTACTACAAAAGTGTAGGTCCTCATTTCATTTTCTGCACAGCATGAGAACTATTATGAGTTTGCACGATGTACAAGTCATTTGTATGCGAGTTTATGAGTGTCACTCGAACACAAATACGCTTCCTGTTTAAATGCAAATTAGAGAGGCTCTTGTACAGTAATATGCAGCACTTTAATCTATCGGGTCTCTGATTAATTCTTCTAATTAGATACAGTTCTGAGTCAACAGAAATACAGTGCTGAGTGGCTCACGATCTGCATGGAGTTTAATACCAAATTAGCTTGGTGGTTCAAAACCTGAACTGTTTCTACCCAGAAAGGGGAAATGGAGGGTTAATTGGCTGCTCTACTGCAGATTTGCGTGGGACGTAATAAGGTTAAATCTGTTAATATCTCGATGACTTCATGCTTTGATGCCTTGATGACCCTCTGGACAAGTGAACCCTTTTCCCCTGGCACCAAAACACTCAGCCTCGACTCTAAATGTCAGGGTGTCCTGGGTATGTCCTTGATTTATCTCAAAATTATAGTATTTTGTGAACAATGGGAGATGAAAAGGTGGTTCTGGGAGCAACTGGTGAGAGTAGACAGCTAATCTGGGAATAAGTGATTTTTGTTGAATGTTCAGGTAATTTAAGATAAATGCAAATGACTTTGGGTTGTCAGAAATTTGCCATAACATGAACAATTCACAGAGAAACTAAGGAAGAATTTAATAAGAATGTATTGGTGTTTGTAGACCTGTCTAGGTGAACTTTATCCTGTCTTTCATTTTAGCCACCTCAAAATATGCAAATCTGTGTTTGTGAGATTCACATTTGTTGAAAATACTACTGCAGGAAACTGTATGAGGTTATTTCAGTCTGAATCCTTCCCTTAGGAGTCATTAAAAACCTTTAAAGGCTGTTACTTTATGTATTATTCTTATCTGCTATTACTAGCACATCTGGTCGTATAGATGAAAAGCACAGCACATGTTCAACGTGAAATGGAACACTACACCTATAACTGTCAAAAACATGCCCTCAATTTCTCAATTTTCTCATCAAATGGAGAGCCATTACAGTGAAATCACAAAGTAAAATGCAATATATACATTATGCCACAAATGTTTTTTTTTTAAAGATCATGTGACACTGAAGACCGGAGTAATGGCTGCTGGAAATTCAGCTTTACCATCACAGGAATCATATTAAAGGACATATTAAAATATATAACAACAACAACGATGATAATAATAATAATAATAATTATTATTATTATTATTATAATAAAAATAATAAAACATTTCAATAGTAATGATATTTCACAATATTACTGCTTTTACTGTATTTTTCTTATCGAATAAAAGCAGCCTTGGTGAAGGACTTTTTGCAAAAAACATTTTAAAAATATCTTTATTTTCTTCATGCTTTCTGCAGGAGTTAATATCATAAATCAATAGGGAAATAGTTGTAAATAATGACTATGACTCAATTTTAAAATGCATCATGCAGCATAGTAGTGCAGATATTGTCTGGTTCAACTGGATATGTGGTTAGTGAATAAGACATACGTTTTTTGCTAACATTTCTGGCTAAAAACAGAGGGTTCCTCCCTCTGTTGTTTCTCTCTCTTCTCTCAGGCCAGGGGTTGGGGACGAAGTCAGGCAGCTGGTGATCGCTCCTGACAGGCTGTGCGTCTACTCAGCCTGGGAGAAAAGGTGAAGAGTGAACCTAAAGATCAGAGACGGCGCAAGCGCTTGTTTCTCTCTCATAAAAATGCCAGCCGCCTTTGCCGTCTCCATCAGTATCCACCTCCGCCTGCCGTTCACAGTCACACAGACATGGCTAGCCTTAATGGGGGCCTGAGTGCTCCAAACAAACCCTGGCTCCAGTCCAGTCCCTGTCACCCACAGCTGCCTTCCAGTTGAGTGCTACTAAAACACAAAGCTGAGAGGAGAGACAAAGACAGTGCAGAATGATAGGACATACGTCTATATGGAGGCACACCATCTATTTTCAGTAATGTCTTTCATATAATCAGTGTTGGGAAGGCTAATTTGGACATGTAACAAGTTACAGGCTAACACTTTATAATAATTTGTACAAATCATTTGTATGCGAGTTTATGAGTGTCACTCGAACACAAATACGCTTCCCGTTTAAATGCAAATTAGAGAGGCATATTACTTGTACAGTAATATGCAGCACTTTAATCTATCGGGTCTCTGATTAATTCTTCTATTTAGATACAGTTCTGAGTCAACAGAAATACAGTGCTGAGTGGCTCACGATCTGCATGGAGTTTAATACCAAATTAGCTTGGTGGTTCAAAACCTGAACTGTTTCTACCCAGAAAGGGGAAATGGAGGGTTAATTGGCTGCTCTACTGCAGATTTGCATGGGATGTAATAAGGTTAAAGCTGTAAATATCTCGATGACTTCATGCTTTGATGCCTTGATGACCCTCTGGACAAGTGAACCCTTTTCACTAATGTCTTTCATATAATCAGTGTTGGGAAGGCTACTTTGGACATGTAACAAGTTACAGGGTAACACTTTATAATAACTTTCATTAATAAATCATTAACAAACATTATATAATGCTTAATGGATCTTTAGTTAATATATATTCAAAGAGTTAGAAATGTGAGAAAATGTGCTAAGTTAAAAATGCTTACAAATGTCATTAAACTTTCAATTTGATATGATCAAGCACTTATTCAAAATCTTCAAATGATTTTAACAGATGTTATAAAATGATTAAAAGCTTGATGCTTAATGCACAACACGTTTGCTGCTATTGAGGTGTGATATGGGTAAGATTAGGGACAGGTTTGGTCGTATGGGTAGGTTTAAGGGTTGGTTAAAGGGTCAATAGCATACAGGGGTCAATTTGATTATTATAAGGTAACACGGTTCAATCTGTTTACATTATACTGTTTTGATAAATTAACAATTATTTTCTTTTAAAAACGATTTGTTTTCTCCTGTTTATTTATGATTCAAGGAATATCCTGTTTAATGATATACTGAAGAGTAGTATACTAATGTGAGTGTTGAGACAATATTTTTTTTTCTTTGCACCAAAATTACAATCTGTTATGTCTTTAGCAAGCATTTAGCTAAACTTAACTAACCACCCTTTACACAAACCTTGTTACATTAGCTAAAAGTCCAATGCACATAAAGATACTAAATGATTAGTAATCGTTTATAAACATTTACAAATGATGAATAGTTTATGAACAAATATGAACAAATTGTTAATAGATTATGTGTAAATAAAGGTCTATACAACAAACGAAGACCAACAAATGAAGATCATATGAACTGAAAATTTACTGACATTTGTAAGCATTTCAATTTACAATAAATAATCACATGTTAACCATTAGCTAATATTTAGTAAGCTCATTAGTAAACATTAACAAGAACATTATCTCATATTTATAGTGATGTGAATATATATTAACTAATGATCTTTTAGGCATTATATAATGTTTGTTAATAATTTATAAATGAAGTTATTATAAAGTGTTACCCTATTTCAATTACTTTATTAAAGTAATGTAACTGATTATTTGATTACTTTTCTAAATTTCTAGCGACTGTTTTCAATGTTTCAGCTACCACAATATCAGACCTTAGCACCACTTTTTAGTTAGTGATCATCCGAGGTTATATACAGATTTAAAATCACAACAAGATATAGTTTAATAGCTATGATACTGTTTTTGAAATCAAATCTTTGGATAGCAATGACAGGAAACACTGGCATCTAACAATGCCTTGGAAAAAGCATATACATAAACCCAAATAGGAAATAAAACAGTTATCGAATATGTATGCATCCTATTCTGTGTCCTAAACTGCTGAAACAAAGGTGTGCCTCATATTTAAGAGCAGTCAATGCAATCTGGGAAATAATTCAATTAAATCTAAATGTGTGTATGTGTGAAAATATTAGATGTAACCCCCTTTGTAATCGTGTAAACATTTTCATAAGTAACTGTAATTTTATTACACTTTTTTTCTTAGTAACTGTAACAGATAACAGTTACATTTATTTTGTAATTAAATTTACATATTACTGTTACATGTAACATGTTACTCCCCAACACTGTATATAATACACCAATTTAACTTTTTTTTTCACACCCTCATGTTCTGTTAATGGTTATTATGGTTACCTAAAACTAAAAGCATAAAATACACTTTGTTACATAAAAATAAAATAAGCTTTATCTGAAATAAATTAAAATACAAAAAAGTTAAACTTATTTTATTTAAGCCAGTTGCCAGGGCAACATTTCTCATTTTTATTTAGTTTAAACTGATGTACTTATAAAAAAAAAAAACACAACATAGTTACTAAAACTTTAAATAAAATTTCAATATAAAAACAAAAACTAATTCAAAATATTCATAAAAATATACATATCTGTGTAAACAGAAACAACGTGACTATAACAGATAAGTCATATAAACACATAATCGGATAAGTCATATAAACACACACATACACACACACATATATACATATATATACTGTATATATATACTTTGATGCAAAATAGAGGGTAAAACTTTAATTATATCTACCTCCTTTCAATTAAATTGATTAATTAAACTAAAAAAAATTAAAATCGAATTAAAAATGCATTTATTTGCAAACTTAAGTTTAAAAATAATTTCACATTCTTCAGTAGAATCTCAGAGACACCAAACATAAAAACAATCGAGCGAATAAACAGAACATGAGAGTTGATAGAGCAGTAATGGCACTGACTGACATTTTTTTTGAGACCACATTTTAGCGAGACCATATTAAGTGACATGTCGGAGTCATTTTCTGTATCTGATGCAACTCTATTAGAGAAAATACAACTGAGACAGCTGGTGGACGAGTTATTGAACAATATCTGGGTGGGAGAGAGAGGGGCATGAGTGTGGTTGGTGGCAGCTACTCGGTCTCTTGAGCAGTGTGACCGATTAGTGCAAAGCCTCTAACTCTTTAATGCACTTTCTGCCAGCCTCTTCTGCTTCACTCACAGTGTGTTCTTACAGCACTTACTCTCTGAGAACCACAATTTAAAGAAAAATACAGGGTGGAACTAGAATTACCATCAGGAAAATTACTATATCATGAAAAGTGGTCTTTTTATGACAGTTGGTTGGAAAGAAAGACTTGAAACATAAGAGAACTTGGTGACAGCAGGAAAGCCATTACAGAGGTGAGGCTAACTACATTATGATTTACAAAGACATTTGTTCTTATTTAGAATAAGAAAAAAAGGATACATTTTGACTTTCAATTATTCAAAAGAGGCTATAAGAGAGACACTGAAAGAGAGAGCTAGTGAACGAGGGTTACGGTTAGGGTTAGGGTTATTTACATGATTCTTAAGATGGATGTATTCTCACATCAGGACAAACATGCACTAATACAGTGCAAGAAACAGTTTTTGTCTTGTTAACATTCATTTTTATTTATTATGTTTTTAAGGCTTGCAGATCACAGTGGCTTTATCGCTATTTGCTCAGAGCTCAGCAGTTCACACTTCTTTCCTGATGTTGAGCTGTGAAAAACATTTATGCAGAGATAATGTAACATTTAGAAGGAAACTGAAAATATCAGTTTTGAAGCCACATACTTTCAAACTGGGGATATTTTTCTTCACTGTTGTACAGCATTATCACACGACAGCATTGTGTCAATACAAAAAACAATTATGGTTATATTTTCTCAAATTTTTGTTAAACTATGGGAGATAAAGATGATCAGTTAACAACAACAACAACAGCTATTTAATTAAACATTCAATATGTGTGTGTGCTAGTGTTTTAATAATGCTATTTTTTTCAATATATGCAATTAAATTAATGCTAATTTGATTTGCTATAATGACACTATATTCAATTATTTAACTGTTAAAACATTTTTATATAACTTGGCACTTATTTTTGCTATATTATTCTCTTGTAACTACACTCTTATTTACAATTTTACTCTTACTACACTTTTCCCCCCACATAACTGGCTATTATGCATTTATATTTTTTGGAAGGGAGATCATCTTATTTGTGGGTCTTTAGCATAAAATGTTTCAAAACGTATTGGGTTACATGGCAAGGGGACGCAGTGTCTCGTTCCCTCTCGGGGAATCATGGTTACATGTGTAACCGAGACGTTCCCCTTCAAGGGAACTCACAGTGCGTCCTCTAGTGGACACTGTGGGGAACGAACTACCCACTATGCCATGCCTCGGTGCAGTAGGAAATTTCCAAATATCTTCATGGAACATGATCTTTACTTAATCTCCTAATGATTTTTGGCATAAAAGAAAAATCTATAATTTTGACCCATACAATGTATTTTTGGCTATTGCTACAAATATACCCCAGGGTCACAAATGACAATAATATTGTTTCTCGCAATTAGTTCTAGGGCAATATATCACCAAATAAAAAACAAGAACAGCCCATGGACAGGTGGCTTGATAGGCCATCTATCAGTGGACCTGACACCAGAAGAGCTAGAAAAATGGACAACACAAAAACACATCAATATCAATGGGGGTGGGGGTCCATGAGGTTGGTTTGAGATATTATTGGGGGTCCAGTATTCAAAAAAGGTTGAGAACCACTGCACTAGAGGATGCAGTGTGAGTTCCCTTGAAGGGGAACCCCTGCTTTAGATGGGTTTCAGAGTGACTTAGTAGTGTCATTTTACTGAGTGAGTTTTTCCACTTTTATCACTTACACAACAATTCATAAATTACATTTTAAATGTATTTAAAATGGTAATTTCACACTATTACCATTTTTCAATCAAATAAATGCAGTCTTAGTAAGTAAGATACTTATTTCAAGTGCATTATCACTGACCCAACATCTTTCGATGTTAGTGTATATTTTACTTAAATATATTTTAATTAGAAGAGCAGTATGTGTTCAAATAACTCTGTTTTCTGAAGCAGATCTAACCTTCAAAAAGGCTTAAAGCCTAAATCATACAGCACCTAGTATATCAAAGTTGAGGAGACACTGAATAGTTCTCTGAACAGTGAAAAATGGAAAGGCTTGCTTGAACTAACATCTTCAGCAAGTTCTTGGGGGTAATCAGTGTCTATGCGAGAAAAGGCTGATCTCTTCATTTCTGAGCAAATTAAAGATCCTTCTGCACTGGTGGGTGATTCTGGGCCTATGTAAATGTAAAGACTATTATGGTTAATGGCTAGAGAGTATTCAGGCCTGTTAACTAAGTAATGAAGCAATTTGTATTACCTAGCATACTTTTTTTTGTAAAGGAGAGGTAACGGCGGTCAAGTTTACCACTGAGAGCTGGATCTAGCCTCAATCGACCTCTCTGTCTCTGCGTAAACATGATATTCTTTGAATCCAGGTGTGGCGTTGCTTGGATTGTCATAAAAGCAAAAAAAAAGAAGTTATTTTTCAAAGTGAGTCACTCCCCGTGCCCTTTCACGGCCACTCTGATGACAACCCTGTCACAGCAAGGCTTCCCTGGTAACAGAGAGAGGCCACATTGAAAGACGAAAAAAGGAAAAGAGAAAAACAGGATCAGTAAGAAAACTTCTTAAATTACTCAAGAAGAAAAGGATTAACTGAAATGTCATGGAACTGGATGAATATTTTATCAAAGACAACACTTTGGAATTACATGCTGACTGCTTTGATATTTGCAGATCTCAACCAATCCCTTGAAACATCATTAAACGCTTTCAGGGTTTTCTTTTCAATCTATTCCACATGTCATGCATCATCTTAATCAAATACACCTCTCATGAGATAATATTTCAGAAGCAAAGTCACTTTGATGCATTTTTACCCTGGTTAGTTTTTAATACACTGCACGAACCAATGGCCGTGCAGTTACACTGCATGATTGAAAAAGGCTTCAGTATTCGGAGAAAAGGAGATTTCCCCATAGCTTCTTAAGCAAGACACAGTACGAGTGAAGTATCGATAGGGAACCTGCTTTTATTTTTAGTTATACATGCATCAAAAAATAAATATAATTTTCTCCAAGGCTCCCAGGCCTCTTTTCGTGTTTGCTTTGTGACCTTTCTGAGAACATTACTGCAGAATTTATAATGTTTCTTCTTTATGTATTCATGAACATTAGTCATTCTACGTGATTGAGGCAAATGTCAAACAGGACAAATAAAAATATGTATTATTTTGGTTCAACATGAATTTAGCCATCAGAGCATTAGATTGCCTTCAGACCTCTGTTCAGTCATGCATTTCCACAGACAAGCTCCAAAACCTCTCACTCCTGCTGGTAGCCATGCTTTTCTGCTGCTGCCCACATGCACAGTAAATTACACACCCAGCACAATAAGCAGGAGCTTATACGGTCTCAAACACAGCTTCATGACTATGTGTACTGCTGTTGCATTGTTGTCTATGAGGGTGAGTAATTCATGACAGAATTAAAATTTTTGGGTGAACTAACCCTTTCTTGTTTTTGGTGGGCTAAACAAAAGGCCTACTGCAAGTAGCATTTGAAAAACTGTGAAAAAACTTTTGTGAGTGGAAAAAATAAGGTGTCATTCTATTTTCTACATTCTATAGAACATCAGTTTTCTCCAAGGGAAATAATACATAAACATCAAAAGAATGACTTTGGTTATTTTGTCATATAAGATTGCTGTAAGTATGCCCCTTCATTTCCTTGTCGGCAAAGTGAGGACTGACTCCCTAAAGTTGAGTGGTCACATCAGGACAATCAATTTGATAATCCCCACATTTTGGGAGCCTGAAAGGTATTTTGGTTCCGACTCTGGAATGTGATTGCGCTCTGAGAACAGTGTGAAAATTGGTAGCCTGAGAATTTATTTCCTGCTGCATTTTCAAACACACGGCTCTGTTTGAAGAGGAGGAAAATGAATGTCATAAAAGCATATCAAGGCTTTACATGTGTTCTTGAGGGAAAAGTACAGAGTGTTAAGAGGGTCAGGTCTTTGGGACTGAAGCATTGCTCTGTGAAGCTGCTCAAAATTATAAAGCCCATCTAAATGTCAGTATTCATTTACAGCTTAAGCAATGAATGACTGACAGTTTAATTTTGTGAGGGCCAGTTCTAATAAACTGATAAATTAGGGGGGGGGGGGG